>NC_143013.1:219203516-219373516 GCF_055824585.1 Amblyomma mixtum | reverse complement strand
CAGCGCGGCCGGCACAGAAACCCGTCAACTCGTGTCGGGCAGGCCACCAGCCCTGCCCCGAGTCATTCGCGGCGGGTCGCAACAGCGGACCTACAGCTTTGGGCCACTGAGACGTGTATACTTTGGAGCGCGCAGCCCAGGTCATTGATGACGGCGAGGCCATCCTGAGGAGGTATACCTCACCCCCGGGCCGAGCGAAATGCGGTCTCGCCAGAGTGGCATCTCCCCCGTTTCTCTCTCTGAGCATATAATGACAGAGGGAGGCCGCAAAATGGCAGTTCGATCGACGGCTGTGCCCTCAAAAACAAGGGCCGTGGTGGCGTCTGCCAGAAAACTCCCGTGTCACTAATTGCCAACCTCGGCGGCGGCCCAGCACACACCGCCGACGGCCAGTACGCGGATGGCCCCCACAGGGGTATGCACAGACCGCAGCTCTCGTCAGCCCACAAGTCTCTCTCTCTCTCTTTCCTCTAATTAATACGCGGCGCTCCGATTTCCAATCGAGCTGCGGGCGCATCGATGCTCGCCTTATCTCGCGCGCTTCATCTCGCAGTGGTCACAACCGCGCTCAGCTGGGGCGCTTCGGGCGGAAAGCAGGCACGCGAAGAGCCCTCCTACGTACGTGTGTGGGGAACCGATGCCCGGCGGGGAAAAGAAGATACGAGGAAAAGAGGAGAAATGGCAGCGCGGTCAGCCACAGCGCCCTAAACGAGATGGGAAGGAATGTATAGCAGATTTTAAATAGGCCCCAGGTGCAATGATAACCCATCCTGCGTTGTCCAGGCAAAAAACGAGACCACGGGGCACGCCATCGTGCTCTTTCCTTTGCCCCTTCTGTCTGCTCATTTCTGTCCGACAGCGTGACACTAAAATGCAGGTGATCGCTTTCGGGTCGGTCGAAGACGACCAATAGGTGTGGTCGCTCGCGCTGCAGTAAAAGTGACGTTGAAGGATGGAAGAACCAAACGGACGACTACGAACGAGCACCCCGGTTGGTCTCTAGAAAAGTAAGCTGCTGTCTGTAACCTGCAGCCCCCTCCATATCTTTGATAGAAATAAATTAATTGATTGATTGACTGATTATTGATTGATTGATTGATTGATTGATTGATTGATTGATTGATTGATTGATTGATCCAATGATTGATCGACTGATTTTAACGCGAGTAGCGTAACCCAAAAGTGATCACCTGCATACTGATTACAGTTGTACGCACATGCGCTGACAGTTGGAACCCATGGGGACAATTAATGACGGAGAATGCGGCCCTGGAAGGGGCAGCTGCGTGGCCCGAAAGGGCTCCGCAAGATGTCTGCGATAAGCATCGCTACCTGCGTTTAGACAGAACCAGTGGCGCCTCTTATATTCTCCGGCTGCCACCCACTGTATTGCCCTCCTTGAAGACACCAGGGTTCTCAGCGACTCGGAACGTTAACAAACGGAAGGGCTTTTGATGCCAGTTCTCCAGCAGCCGGTATTTTCTAAGTGCCGAATATCCCAACGCTGAACGTTCGCGAGCGCGACCAGACACCGTTTGCCGTTTGTGTGGTCCACATGACATAGTTCACCGTAAATTCAGCAGCGAAGAACTTCTAGCGTATCACCTTACAAAAAATTCTGTACAGGCAGCCCGCACATTGCCTGCGAAAACAACTTCTTAGTGCGGGCTCGCACAGCGTTTATTTATTATTATTACCCTCAGGGTATAAACATTACAGAGGGGAGTGGGTTTTAATCAATAAACAAACAAAAAATATGCACAGCAACAAGAACATACAAGTAATACTGCAAGTGGCAGTTAAGTTTGGTTAAGAAATGATCTAAACAAAGTCCCATAACACCTAATTAATATAACACAATGAAATTCGCGATAACGTTTGAGTGTACACAGTGGTGAAATTAAATAATATATGAACACACAGGAAGAGAGGTAGGTTTTATACAATGTTAAGAAAAACTCGCATGGTCTATATTGCGCACGGCAGACTGAAATAACCAAAATTTATCGATTGTTGCAACGGAAGAGGGAAGGCGGTTCCAGTCTTTAGATGTGCGGGGTATGAATGAATCGGAGAAACATTTAGTGTTGCATGAATTTATGCCAACCTTGTGAGCGTGGTCAACGCGTGATGATACATATGAAGGCGGAATGAGCAATTTACCGTGTAAGTCATCATGGTAAAATATCTTATGAAAGAGGGATAACCGTGCATGCTTTCGACGAAATGTGAGGGGTAGCAGATTGAGATTAGATTTCATTGAGGATACACTAGCGGTGCGGTGATAATCAGAGAAGATGAAACGAGCTGCATTATTTTGAATCATTTCTAGCTGGTTAATGAGATCAGTAGTGCCCGGGTCCCAAACTGAAGATGCGTATTCAAGTTGCGAACGAACTAACGCTGAAAGGTGACGTCAGTTACTACTTCACACTCGCGACAGTAGAGGGCGGCGACCGAGACGAGCTCGTGAATGCACTTCCCCAAAAACGACAAGGTGCATGGGCACCTCCGGCCGCGTCTCCCGAACGGGCGCAGAACATTCGGTGGAAAAGGAGACGAACAGAACAACACAACGACACTGAGCCGCCATACCCACAGTTCAGCCGCAGAGCAATGTGCCCGATTCAGCGTGAGCGCGCGCGCTCAAGAGACGTATATGCTATAGCAGGCAAATATTCCAGCGACCTTTCCCGGATCGCGCTTGGGCCGGCGAGCAAAATGGGGCTGTGGCATCGGGGACACGGCGGCGGTGCATCACGCGGGCACGCCCAAGAAGACGCAACCGCGGGCACTTCACGGCACACACCCAGCCGGGCCCCGACCGGCGCGCGTTCACGCCACCGTGACGGCCTCACGAAGAGGGACCGCCATTCGGCGGCGCCGCTTTCGCCGCTAGATGTATGTATGCGATGTGTGCGCGCTCTCGCTGCATCGTTGTGCGCGCGTGCTTGTGATGTGTGTGTGGTACGGATACATGTATATAGAAGAGAAGGGCGCCACGGTCTGAACGCATCTCCGCTTCGCGTCGCCTCCACGACGCGGTCTTTCACTTCGGCGCTTCTCTTTTCTTCTTTCTATTTCTTTATCCGCGTTCTTTTACGCGTGTGGAAAGAAAAAAGAAAGAATGATGGTCGAAGTGGCCACGGTACACACGGCGACCGCGCCAGTGAGGCTGCCTGCGTCGTGTTTCAAAACCGATCCGGCCGAGAAAGAAAGAAGTGGGGAAAACCGAAACTGCGCCACGAACGCGACAGGTGCGGCGGGCATACCGTAGCGTAACGGCCGTTGTGGCAGCACGCTGTATTGGTGAAATTTGAGCGGCGCCTGAGCAGTGGAAGAAACCCGGTGGTGCATTTGCGCTGTGTACACTACTTCGCACTCGCGTTATTCTCAGGGATAACACAGCGAACAATGTTATCTGGAACTGTACAATGAGCCGCGGAAGGCAAACCTTGGCGACAAAACTTGTTTTCACGGGCTTTCGGACCGAGCACCGAGCTGCACACACCGAAGAAAACAGCTGAAGTTCCGCCAGGAGATTACTCGAATACGGAACGCACGCACGCACGCACGCACGCACGCACGCGCACACACACACACACACACACACACACACACACACACACACACACACACACACACACACACACACACACACACACACACACGCGCGCGCGCGCGCACGCACGCACGCACACACAAAATGACCGTTAGGACATACACTGCCTGCAGAGCACTGGCTGATACGGAGATACCCAGATAATTGGCGTAGCCAAGAGGTTCGCACTCTGACGACACGCGAAAGAGAACACCACAGACAGTCGCGAAAACAGATCAGTGTTTGAACGCAACCCTCCTTGAGTGGCTATCAACCCAGCCGCAGACTCCGTATCGAGCCCTCGTCGCCTTCGCATAGAAAGTGCGCATCGACATACAAACAAAGAGTACACAGCATCGACCCGTACACACCGACAAAAGCGCGCAGCTCACAACTGCGTCACTAGGCTAAATAAACACGCAACTTGCTCTCGTACGTCTCGCGGCCGGAAAAAAAAAAATCCTAAAAGGAAAAGACGCTGCGACACAAGCGACAATGCACAACAGGTGCGCCGCGCTGCACAAAACGCAGAGCTTCCGCATCCCTCCTGCGCAGCAGGCAAGCGGAGCGCCACAACCTGCTACAGACACGGCAGCACAAAGCCAACAGCAGGACGGGGCGGAGAGGGCACAACCAAGACAATGCGAAAAGAAAAATAAATAAATGGCCACAGACAACGCGGACTCAAACGTGCGCGCAGAACGTGTAAGGAGTTCCGCAGTGCGCTATACTGCAGTCATGAAGCCTATGCGTAACAAACGTACAGGCGCGAACATAAGCATAAATGGAACCCTCTATTCCGTTCGAAGTGCACTCACGCTTTGCCCACTGGAAATGAAAAAACACTGCTCACGAGAAAGCGCACTTATGCCCACATATCATATAGCTGCGGTTTCAATCAAGCAACGCGCGAAAATTCGTACAAGGCAAATGCGGACTTTTGTCCGCGCCCGCACATGTGAAAAGGTGTCTAATCTAGCGCCTTTTTAATGTCAGTGAAAGAACGACGAAAACTCGGCATCAGACAATTCCGTTCCATTGTTGTCAAGATGTTAACTGTTTTCTACGCTCTAATTGGCGCAGCTATCTTTCTCCATACGCAAAGGTGCTGCCATACGGTCAGCTGTCAGTACTACTACGACGAGTGCTATAACAATCGCGCATCCACAACTGCGATAATGCAACGCTCCCTACAAGAAAAAATGTGCAAAGCACACGCCAATGTGCACATCAATGGCTGCATTGGAGAGCTGCGGCCACCTATACCCACTTCTACACTGCGCGTCCATACGCCCCCTTGTATACACTGCGACCAAATACTACATCGCGGTCCAATCAAAGCCGCCAGTTATCTGGACGACCAGAGCGAACGTCCATGCACGCACAAGGCCCTGTTACGCGGCCTAACTACTAAGGCGAAATGACCCGGTTAAAACCACTGCCGTCTATAGGAGGAAGCTGTCCCAACTTGGAGTGACGCTGCCCCTCCGACGTAACGTGCAGCACGACACGCTTAGGGAGATAAACCGGCAGCGAGCAGCGCAGCACTCAGTGTAAACGCAACGCTCCGTGTTCCGCAACCTACACTGCAACCGATCCTCATTTGAGACCAAGAACACGCGGATGGCAGGATGATAGCCAGCGCCGGAAAGCCAGGCAACCTTCCTCACGGATCCGCCAGCAGCAGTAGTTTTTTCCCGTAAGCGCTGCAGAAAACTATACGAAAACCACCGCGTCGCCCAACGCGAAGCGACGAATCCCCGCAGGCAGCAGGTTATCAGGCTCACATAGCGCGAACGGCGACCAATCGCTCGGCCGCGTCGCCGGTTAATGGACTCCCATTCACGCCTCGCGCACTCATCCGCTAACTAAGCGTTCTTCAGCTCGGTCCAACGCGTTGCACTAGCCGCGTTATCTCCAGCACGCGTGCGAGCGCCCCTTCCGCCTAAACAGCGATTGAGGGCGCCACGCTCTTACCACTTGTTTATACCGGGTAAACCGAGCGTAGACGCCGGTAAAACTAGCCGGGCATCCGGCCGATTTCAATCAGCCTTCCGCGTTAATCAAGTAACGTTTCGCAGCGTGGAAGATGCACGTTCGCGGACTCGCATTTTCTCGGACAATTTAACCGTCCATGAGCGAGTGCACCCACTCGCGATGAAATATGACCGAGTTCGTCGAACCGAAGTGAGTTTGTAAACAACAACAAAAAAAAGCTTCGATACCGGAACTGCGGTACACAAAGGAATTTCTCGCCCAAGGCCCGTATGCAAACGCACTAGCACCTTGTGCGGCGGTATAATCGTGATTAAGGGAAAGCCGCAAGCGTTATTAAGAGCTGACTGCCGCTGAGGACGCGAATTCGAGCCCCGAAAGTAAGCTCGTAAACGTTTCCCAACAACGAGTCAGGTAAACTCCACTCGCTCGCATCGCGTACCCTGAGGGTTCCCGAACTGCTCACTGCTCACTGCTCACTACTCAAACACAATCACTACTCAAACTTTTTAAGAGGACAGTGGCCTTACGAAACACTGGCACAGCCACAATCATTCAAATCAGTGACTCAGGCGCAGCAAATGCAGACAGGCCCTCATATGGCTCATCCCGCCTGTACATTCCCAGCATCACCACCACCACCTACATTTCATTGATCGAACGGAAGGAGGGGGGGGGTAATACAGATGGTCCGATTGCTGCGGCAGAGTATGCGTTAGCACTAGTCCACCCCAGACCGAGCAGCTTAGCAGCTGCAGCCGGGTTCAGGCCCTACAAGTGGGTGGCGTGATCCAGTCCGCCAATCCCTGTGTGACACGGCGTATGACCCCACACACTCCCCTCTCCGGATCCAATCCAGCAACTGCAGTGTGACACGCCGTATACATCCCCTCCACTCTACCCCACCCGCCACCCGTCGTCTACCACCCTCTTTCCGTATTCCCTCTCCCTCATCTCCCCTAAAAGTGGAAAGGACATTTTCCTCTCTCCACTGCCACCTGCCAATCAGACGGACAGGCGATCAGATCTTTTTTTCCAACACGGGGGTTCTAATGCTGACGTACGAAAAGGGTGTTTCGCACTAAGTCCAACATCATACAGGCGTTCACACCAAGGACATGTTGAACTAAGAAACGGCCGTTATAGTATTTTTTCGTGGTTGGCTCATCGGTGGTGTGAAACAGCTCCAATTCCAGAACGTCTACGGTGCAAGCCGATGAATGTCTACTAGTAGCACATGTGTTTGCGGCCCACTGTCCCGCACAGAGATGGCACTGAAGAGGCAAGCAAGGAGTTTCGGAGGTTTTCACAACTTTCTCCTCCGCCCAGGCCTGCAGGCCACCACAGACGTTGCACGAGCGCCACACCGGGGGAAGCCCGCATTCCGGCTGGAGACGGACAAGACCGCGCGCATCGAAACGTCGCTGGCCGCGAGACGGAGAAATTGACCATGACCGCGGGCGCTCCCCCCGATCCGCTCCCCTTTTCACTGCGCCGGCCGCTCTATTCTGGAGCTCTTCTTTTTTTCCTCTCTGCCTTTTTCCTCCATTTCCAAATTTCCGCGTGCAACCAGCCAAGGGGATCGAGTCGATCCGGTGTAAACGCCTGTCCGACCAGAAAGCGCAGCCACGGCCGCGTTTTGCGGCACCTCCTCCACGAACACACCCCCGAGCAGCGCCGATGCGGAGGAGCCAGCTCATGCGGCGCGGAACAGATTGTCGCCTGATCGCTGTCCTTCTCGGACTGCGCGTCTCTTTCCAACTGCTCCTCCCGACTTAACTTTTTTTTTTCCCTCCCAGTCTTTCTTTCTTTCTTTTTTTTTTTCCACAAATGAGCAACCAAACACGAAACGGAACTGTCGCTGCCTACAGGGGCGCACCACGCAAGGTGAGTCGGGCAGGACAGGAGAGCGATGCCCACCGGCAGTGCAGGGTGGTCGAGTGAAACGGAGCGAACTGCCGCAACTTAGCACCTTCCTTCGTGGTTGAGTGGAAGAGCAGACGGCTCGTCAACCGGACTGAAGTTCTCCCGCCGCTGAAATGGAGCACTCGCCCTGTTCCCCTCTCTCCGTCTTACCCACATAAGCGCGCATGCTTTCCGCAGCTAACACCTTAGTGTCAAATGTAAATATCGCAATAGTGGTGGTCCATGCCAATTCAGTCAATTAGACCCAAAACTCCACATTTCAAGCCCGCTTTCTTGCAATAGCTTAAGACACTGGTCGAACTGGAAAAAGTGGCGTAGTTGCCTGAAAACTGCGCAATAATTCCCTTTTCGCCAAATTTTATTCACCCATAAAATTGCCTACAAACGATAAAATTCCCTCAATGGAACGTCGCTGCGTCACGAAGAAGTGCTATCGACATTGAGGATGGCCTCCTGGTTGAACGGCTGGCCGCAAACTGCACTAATGTCCCCCGAGTTCTGTCCTAGCTCGCACGCTTGCTGCCACCAACCCGGCCGTTTCCGCAGCGTACTAAACGCTAGCTCATCTATTTGGCACTCGAAAGGCAAGCTTTACTCATCGCTCTCCCAAAAGCTGCCGTGATGTCGCACTGCTCACACTCCTAATCACGCTGGAGCATGCGTGGTGAAATAAGAACAAAATCAATGCGAGTCTCTTTCTTCGGTGCAAGCCAACGAGACTCCAGGGACAGCGGCAAACCTATACAGACGTGCTGGATGGAACTAGTGTCAAGGGAAAGACCATTTTCTTTCCTCCCCTCAGAAGCAACTTCGGCACGTCAAAGAAAATCTTTCGTGGAGGAGAGCGCGGTATGGACACGCATGACGAGGCAGCAGTGTTCGAGAAACGCTGTGAAACGCACGGTCTACCTGCGCGCGATACGCATTCCTGTTGCCCGATGCGACAACACACTGTAAATGTACGGCTGCCGCTCTGTCGGCGGGGCCATCGCGTCGGCCTGCTGACACGCTGCTCGCGAGAGCAGATCGCCGCAAGAAAGCGCGCTTCGTACTCCCTGGAAAGCCGACCTCGCGGAATTTTACGTTAACAAAGAAATAAATCTTTTCACGTCGCTAGCGGCTCAAACGCTGTTTGTCGTAACGAATGAATTCGCAGATGCGCACCGATGTGAAAATCTATACGACTAAATGACGCGTACAAACCCATTCGTCCGCGTTTAAGGCATCGCAGCTACCTCGCACAAGAGAGGAGCTAAAACGTCGATCGCGACGGCAGGCGCTAGCTGAGGGCATAATCCGTCTTGAAGGCCGTCCGCGGCTGCTCACACCGAGATTGCGACAGTCGAGGCGACGGCGAGATTAAGGATCATTTTGCGCCTCGGACACACACACCGGCCAAGCATTAGGCGAGCCGAGAAGATCCCTCTGGCGAATATTTTAAAGGCCGACGCACAGCATGGGAACTGCGCCGCCGCGGCAGAGGGGTCATTAGTCAAGGCGTGACAGCAGCGAAAACGAAACAAAGGGATCCCCACGCAGCTCATTGGGGTCACACTCGGGCCGCGCGTTGCGAGAGCCGCGAATCCGACGCCCAGCCGTGGCCGCCCCAAGGCTGGCGAAAAGCGGAGCCGCGAAAGAAATAATCGTAAAGCGCGGCCTTTCGCTGCGCAAACTTCGAAGCCGGGGTGCCTAATGCGCGTCGCGGAGTGACGCGCTGCGTAGCCTGACATCTCCAAGTCGTCACCGCCTGCCTCTCGACTACTGCGTCCCCTTTTCAACTAATCCCCATTACAATCCCAAAGGAATAGTCGGAGATGTAGGAATAGGCGCCAATAAAGGGGGGGAAGGGCAACCACAACTGGTGATACCAGTGATCGCACAAACGTAACCCACAACCATTTATATGCTGCAAGGAAAGCACAGAAGCGAGCATGTGTGTGTGTTATATATATATTTGGGCGACAAAATGCAAACCTTTGCAGCTTCTGCCGCACGTCCCACACCTCCCTCCCTCCCTTCCTCGCTACCCTTAGCGCTTAGCGCGCGCCGAACTTCCTCCCGAGGAGAGAAGCCTTTGGAGACCAGCCGGTCACCACGGTCAAGTGCCGCCGCTCCGGGGCGCGTTACATAAACGCGCAGCTGGACCCGACACACACGCACACAAGAGAGCAGAGAAAAGCCCGCGGCGACCCGTCGCCGCAGCGTCCCCTCAAAAGAAGCGCGCCAGCTCAGCCGGAGCCGCCGGGCGCGCACACAACGGGCTTCCCAATCCGGAACCGAGAGAACAATGCCTCGGGGGCCGCAGAGATGGCGACAGTGGAGGAGGGGATGTACCTGCACGCGCACGAGCGGCGATTGTCTCCGAGGAGTCGCTACTCCCCTGCGCGGGGATCTTGAAAGACGGGTCCGCGCTCGCATGATGAGCCTCCTCAAAGGGGGGACGACCAGGCAGCCCCCCTGACCGTGACTGCCAGCAGCGCGACGCACAACGAGGTGCCCTTGCCGGCACAAAGAACGGCGGCCATTGTCCCTGCTGCCCCACCGCGGGCGCTGAGCGCGCGGTGGCCGAAGTCGAGACGGAGGCTGGCGGCGGGGGCGTGCGCTGCGAATATCGCCAAGATCTCCCTCCTCCACGAAGGCGAAGAAGGTGAGCAAGGGAGTCAAGGAGGCTCGTAAAATGCGACCGGACGACCGCGCGGCCACCGCAATGTTCGGCCACCCCTGTTACGCACGGCAAGTGTGGCCCTGGCATCGAAAATGTAAAGAGTGTAAGGAAGGGAAGAAAACAACAACCCGTATCTGACGTCCTGCTCAGCAGCGCTCCAGAAGAACAGGGCCACTGCAGTGCTGTGTGCCCCACTGCCATGTGCGGGTACATGGTTTCTGCTGGGAGGCCCAGTTACACCGGGAGAGAGATAGCATACAAAGCAGTACAGAGAGGTAGGCACGACGGATATGTTATCCGATGAAGGCGAAATTAAGCAGTGGTCGCCTTGGGGCCGAAGCAACCCGAATGAAGCAAGGAGACAACCGCGTCAAACGCCGAACATCGTCACTTGCACACGGGACAAGGCATGCAAACAAGAACGCAATGCCACACAGCCAGTCGCATGCAATAGCGCACACAAACAATGGATTTCGAACAGACCACTGAGTCCTGCTTCAAGACAGAGCCGAAGCGATAACAAAATTACTAAACTGGACCAAACAAAAATTACTGATAAATTACTCTCCATAACCATGCCGATGCACGTCAGGCTTCATGTAACGTGCATGAAAACGTCTGCAAGGCGCGTATGATAAGTAAAATGTCCACATAAACTAGACGCCGAAATAAGCGGGAAAAATTTAAAAACTCGCTCACCTTAAATTAGTAGTCTACCTTGCTGGCACCAGATTTTTTTTCTAATTTATGCGAACCCATTATAGCACGTAACGCAGCAAAAAGTTTCCCACCTTTTCAGTGCAGTCATACACGAAATCGCGTCAAACCCAAAGCGAAGCCGTGTCCTGACTGACTACTGACTGCTGTCCTGACACCCTATAGGTCCAGACGCATGTGTGACATAGCCGCGAGTATCCAAGATCAGATTTCACAACACATATGCCTAGTCGCTTGCGCCTGTTCAGGTCATGGTACCCTACGACTACACTGAAGTTCATGTAGCGGTCCAAGCGATTTCGGAGGACTGAGAGGGCTCCCCAGCGGTGCTCAGCCGTCATAATATGCAAACTAAATAGCCGTTTTCTTAAGCCCGCTCCCTTACTGAGCCGGCTTGATTGAGCTGACTGCGCTAGCGTCAAGCAGGCATTACCTAGCGTGACGCGACGTCTAACGACCTAACTCCTTGCACTGGAGTCACTGCGAGCAACAGCAGAATGTGTCCTTGCACAACCCAGACAATGCACCATTTAACCAGCAGCAGGGCCCACGCACCACCATCGCACAACGCGCACGAAGTACACACGTCCCACAAGCGTCACGCCGCAGTCGCGTCACATTTGCCGTCCGCAATGCAAGCGCATGGCGCAGTGGCATGCAACGCGGAGCAAGCTACAGACAGCTCGTTCTGGGGGACGCGCATCTGTCTGGCGTGTTTTCTCTCAGCCACGCCGACATTGGCCTCCATCTGCGGGGGAAAAAAATAAAGCGGGTCGGACATTCCGCCATTGTTGCGCGATGCTCTTTTGTTTCTTGCTTCTTCGCCCGTCCGCCTGGCCTTTTTTTTTATTATTTCTTTTCACCCACGCGTTCTATTTAAGTCTCCCCGCCAACCCGACTTAGCACGTTGCGCGCGTAACCGTAGAGTGCTTTGCTGTAAGCGAGATAACCGAGGAGGCGCAAGAAGCGTACGACGAGCGCGCGCGACGCCCACACATCGGGGTGCCGTATCTGCGACGTGTGTAAGACTAGGGGAGAACGGAGGGGGGGGGGGGGGGGGGGGGGGAGACCACCGCCGACCACAACAGGGCCGGCACGTCTGGATGGCACCGCGATAAGGCACGGCAACGCCTAGATCGTATACGACAGCGGCCGAGCGTTGAATGAACTGGCCGTTATACACAGAAGCACACAACAACATTAACGCCCTCCACCACCGTCTGTTCCACAAACTCTCCGCCCTACTGTTGCGTGCTAACACCGCCAACGCACGCGGACACTGACGGGAGTCGCGCAGACGGGTATCCTCACGTTTCACGAGCCGCACCGCAACACATTTTTGATCGTTTTACCGAGTGGTGCTTTAAAGGGGGGGGGGGAGGGAGGGGGGGGGGGATATTTCGCCATGTCGCCCTTGATCCCGAGTCGCCGTGCGCTACGTGCTCTAAACCTCGTCCGCGTGCTCGGTTTCTTTTCTCCGCCAGCGCGGGAGCACGTGCTTTCTTGGTTTTCTTTCGCACCTCGGCAAAATGGGAGGACGTCCCGATTGGGTGCGATAGCGACGCGAGGACAAAAACGAAAGAACGCACAAGCGGAACACAAAGGGGGGAAAACAGTAGCAAACTGCCAAACTAGGTGACCTGCTCTGGCGAGACAGTGTCGAAAAGCCCCGGTGTGGCGGTCTACGCACACGAGAGGCTTCAACGGGCCAGCTAAATATTACATTTAGCGCAGCGGAGACGTACTAGCGTGGACGTGTACCGCCTTACCGGACGCCGGCTGTGTAGTGCAGTGGCCGCACCTACGCATTGCGCGTGCGCAGAAGGCGTCCGGTAAGTGCACGTCTATGCTAGTACGTCTCCGCTGCGCTAAATATCTCTATCAACTGCGAAAAGAGGACAAATTACACGAACGAAACACGGATGCCAGATACGGCCACTAAAAGTGGCAGACCCAAGCAGGCATCATTTGAAGTCGGGCTCTCGAGAAAAGGGCCTCGACAAGGCGCGTATATCCACACTGCGACTCGTGACCGGGGCCGTTTCTAAGCAGACGCCCTCCTCTAATGAATGCCACTAATATAAACGAAGACTCTGCAAAGTGTGTGCGTCTCTTGCTAGGCTCTTGGTATCGAGCAAAAAATCCAGCCGTAGGCCGATAAACATTTCAAACACAAATTCGAACGCGGAATTAGCCCGAAAAAGTGATTAGCGTGCAAAGTTTTCTTGTCTATAATACTTTCCCTTGCGCAAACAATGAGGCAATTTGTCTGCTGGATGTCCGAGGCTTATCTCGACTCTCCGCTTCTCCGAGCCATTTTCGTTGCTTTGCCCAGAAGGGATTATCGGTGAGCGGAGCGGCAGGTTTCACTTAAACGGATTTTTTCCTCATCGCACTACAGGCGTCGCAGCGTTTACTATAGGGTATAAAGCGAGGCGGATTTTCCTCGTTAAGACGGGATCCGCCACAGCCAAGACTGCAGCCAAAATATTAATGCTACACGCGGCGGGCTAAATTGGGGACGCGTCTTATCAGGCGCGGCTCATCAAGCGCACTTCCAGTGGCCTATACGGGCTTATACAGGGTGTTTCACCTAAGACTTTCTGCAATTTTTAAAAATAAGCTATTTGGATTAGATGCGCGCTTTTTCTGGCATAGCATTGTCAGCGGTGTAGTACATCATAATGCAGCTAAGACGTGCTAACTAGCAGGCTTGTTAACCAATATCTAATAGTTCACTTTTAAACTATTACCGTTGGGCTCCTTAATTATTGAGAGGCATGTAGCCCACCGTAAGTAATGTCCATATCCGTTTTTAGAATTTCGAGAACGCGATTATCCTCGGCGCTGTGGCCCAACAAATTTCGCCTACATCGCGCCAAAATACATGTGGTTTGAGAAGCTTGCAGGCAAAGCAACCTCTCCAGTGAACCTAACTCGTCGAAATAGCCAAACTTTGTTGGGCCACAGCGCAGAGGATAATCGCGTTCTCGAAATTCTAAAAACAGATATGGACATCACTTACGGTGGGCTGCATGCCTCTCAATAATTAAGGAGCCCAAAGGTAATAGTTTAAAAGTTAACTATTAAATATTGGTTAACAAACCTGCTAGTGAACACGTCTTAGCTGCATTATGAGGTACTACACCACTGACAATGTTATGCCGGAAAAAGCGCGCATCTAATTCAAATAGCTTATTTTTAAAAATTGCAGAAAGTCTTAGGTGAAACACCCGGTATATAAAGCGCCGAGGCGAAGCACCCGTCCGAAAGACCAGAGTTTTACTACAACGAGCGATAGCAGACTGCTTCCCAAAGGTATACCTAATGTTTTTCTTTCTTTTTTTTGTAAACCCGATTCACATGCTGTGCGTCTGTCGTAGCAAAGAAAAGGACCCCTCGTCTATCGGCGTTCGCGATAACGGTCGCTCTCACAAATTCGCGCCGCGATCACAAGACGTGCTCCACACTGTTTAAAGAGATTTTTTTTTTTGCCAAGCCACTGGACAGGAACCCTGCATTGCAGCCTGCACTACCACTATGCGTAACCAACAGGACCACTTGAGTGCAAGCAAGCAGTCAGTGTGCGAACACTGTCAATGCACAGTGCGACACTTTCATGAACACTTCGGTGTAAAAAAGATGTGACCAATACAGTACAATACAGTTTATGCGCCAGTTTTCCACAGACACAAGTCTGCCGTCAGCCCAGCGCATAGCGCTTGTTGGCTGACCCGAGAGTTGGTGGATGCACGATCAGCTACATAGACACAAAGATAAATCACTGACAAAGCAACGCCGCGTCAGTACAGGGGCTACTAGAAAAGATGCATGCAATGAACATGCGCAGACAAAGCTGACAGGGGAAACGTTGTGCTTCAAGGCGTTCCGGCATCCTTAAACTTCTAAAATTCACGCGCCTAGAGATACAGATCACGATTTCACGTTAAACAGTACAAAAACGCACAAGCGAAAAAAGAAAATCACGCCTGCTTAACCATCTGCGTCACTCTTGCTCTAATGTCCTCGCAAGTCACGTTTGCAGACGACACCTCTGCTGCCTTGGAACACTTTCGACCAGGCACGGATTCACGCCAGCAATCAGCCGGCGGAGAGACGCCTAAAAATATGCGCCCCTTACGGGAAACACAAGCACTACGCATCTTCCCCCATACAAGATTCCTAGACTAATCGTCAAACACTGTGCCTAGGAAGTAACTGCCGATACACTCCCAATTACACTCGGACGGGCGCACGCGAGAACAACCACGCGCTAGCATGCAAAGTGCCGAAAACGGCGACACCCGAGACAGCCCTGAGAACGAGGTCGCCGCGCCCGGGAAGGTGGCGGACGCCAAAGGTTGCTGCCTCTCGAAGACGCCGCGCCCCTGCGACTCCTGCGGGACCACACTCTTGCTTTGTTGTTGTTTTTGTTTGCTGCACGAGCAGTCCCGCGCTGCGCCGGGTCGCCGCAGGTGGGGGAGCGGGAAACAAGTAAACAGGTCGCGAAACAAATAATGAGAGTGATCGCGGCCTGCAACCAAGCCGCAGATCGGGATAGGGGAAAAAGAAACGGGCCACCATCGGCAATCACCAGCCGAAGTGGGAACGGAGAGTCAGGATGATAAATATAGGCACGCAGATGATACGCGCGGGGCACGGACAGTAAGCGAGAGGGCGGGCGGGGTGCCTCGCATATCTTTTATTTTATTTATTTCATGAGAATTCTACAATAAAAGCGGTGCTTCTGTTGCAGTATACTCGCGGTATATACAGCACGCACGAACACGGCTGCGTGCGTCTGTTCGCGCCGCCCACGCTACTCGCTTGGAAGCGCGGAGGTGCGCGTTAAAACTACGCCAGGCAGGAGCGTCCCATGGCGTTGCCCTCTATATCACTGTCACGCCTTCGCGCGCGGGCGCGCGCGAGCTCCGGGCGGTGGTGACCTCAAACGCGGACGGAGCTAGTCGCGTGCCAATTAATCGACGGCCGCGAGACAGCGCCGATCCAAGAGAAGAAGAAGAAGAAGAAGAAGAAGAAGAAGAAGAAGAAGAAGAAGAAGAAGAAGAAGAAGAAAGGCGAAGAAGTAGAACTACGAGAAATGCCGGAGGAAAAAGAGGACGCCCGCCCAGAACCATATAGACCAACGCAGCGGGGAACGGAGGAAAACCTGCACCTCTATATATGTATATACGAACCGCACCAATCAGAGCTCCCCCACCTATCGGTAGTAAATGTGCTGCGCTCATTCGGGAAGCGCGGATACGCGCGGTTGCCATGCGATTTCCGGAAAGAACCCAGGCGCACTGGGGCAAGAGGCCGGGATCAAGAGAAGCGCGGGTTCATTCTCGCGAGCTACACTTCCTGAAGAGAAAGCTTCATGTTGGAGTGAGCTAATAAAGAAGGGTTAAGTGATACCAGGAACTAAACGGGACTGCGCGGTCGCTATGCTCCTTCCGGCGATCGCTGCCTGAAATCTGCGCGAAATTAGATCGCACCACCCCGTTTTCAATAACGCTGACTACACGTGGATCTGCACTTAACCAGTAGCGATACTGGTCGCGGCACCAGACAGTTCCCTACAAGCCTCGCAATGTTTGTGCAAGATACGAATCGAGCTGAAAACTGGGAAGTGCTGCCAAAAATGCTCGGTGCCTGCCTACACCGCAACCCACGCAGTGTAGCGCAGCTATAAATGGAAACCAGTGCTGCCGCTACCACGACAGCGATGCTGCAGGTCACAGCGGGCGCGGCAATAGACACTTTTAGTTGGCCGTACGTAACGGGCTTACGTACGCAACGCTCACTACGTTGCGTACGGTACGAATGGCGCGTCCATCACACTTTTAGTTAGCCGTACGTTAGCGTTCTTCCAAGTGGGCGTACCAAGCGCATCCTAAAATTTTCCGCTGTGCTTCTCCGCGCCATCTGGCGCAAGAAATAAGAACTGATGCTTGAAAAGTTCTTGACATCAGCCAAGCCAATCCTCCTCCAGCCGTTCTCGCTGTTTTGTTTGCTTTAGGTTGCGATTCTCGTGTGTTGCGCGACTACCACAGCAGCTATCGAAATGCCGAGAAGCATTTAATTACTGGTAACTAAGCTGGCTGCATCGCGAGTCTTTTTTTTTGTTCCAAGAAAAACTATGCAAGCAGAAGAAAATGAAATAATTGACTAAAAGCCAGAGAAGTGCTCCGCCAGGTGTCGTTGCTACGAGGTAAACAAACACGGTTAGGCCTACAGCTTGAAAATCGCCAAATTATTTAAAAAACGGGGGCTAGTTATCGCTTATACTTCTGCGTGTGGGCGAGAGTGTGCAAAATAAAAGCTAACCGCTACCATTTGAGCGAGCTATCCCGCCGGAGAATGCAGCGGCGACATGTTTTTATTTCGAAGCGGGCGAGCTGGGCGCCGCCATCTTGTCAACGCAACCCGTAACGTGCCCGTAGCGCACGCACGCAACGGCACGATGCGTGCGTACGTACGCAAGCGGCCCAGCGGTACGGAACGTTCTGCGCATGCGCACTCGCGACCCGCAACGTTCCTGCGTACGTAACGCCGTTCCGTACGGCCAACTAAAAGTGTCTAATATGCGCACGTACACTTTCGACGCAAGCTCGAAGGGGGCCAGCCAACGCGATCGCGTGAAAAAAACGTCGACCGCGCACCGAAACGCGGATACACGCTCATCGGGCCGCATGGCGGCGCTGGAGCATTGGACTGTTAGCAGCGCCAACGCCGTCGCAGGACGCTGCTCACCGCATCCTCGTTCCCGCGTTATGCGGAAGCCGCTACCGGGAACGATATGTATCATTAGAGGCTGCACTGCGCGGCGCCCTCTTCTTCCTCGTGTGCGACGCTCATTCGGAAAAAAAGAAAGCTGGTCGGGACAGTGCGGCGGCAACGCAAGCCAGAGAGTGAGGTGGAAGGGGGGGGGGGGGGGGGGGGGGGTAGCACCGTTTACGGATCGCCGCAGAGCGCAGCGAGCCGGTGCTAAGCAGCACTGGGCCCAGTTGCGGCCGCTGTCTATAAGCGCCTCGCGGACAACGAACGCGGGGCGAAAGTACAGTAAAATGGCCAACCCGCACAACGCACAAACACACACGCAAGAGCTTCCAGTGGAAAGCCGTGTTCGTCCGCGCTGAGGTCAGTCTCTCCCTTCGCCGCGTACTTACAGCGCGCTTTCGGGTTCGGCGCGAATCTTTCGTCGCCGACGATGCGCCCCATCGCACCGGTGCCCCCTCGGCCCTTGCCAGCAGCGCCCTATCTGTTCCGCACCTTGCCCCTGACAAACCGATGTCTTCACCAGCTAAACGCGCTCGTTAAGCCATGCCCAGAGCCCGGTTCTCCGCGAGTGCACGCTGCTATGAGGCCTATACTCCTGCGTACGGAGGTCAGCGACACCTAGTACGCCTACCGCAATGCGCGCACGGGTGTCTTTTCAGCATGCAAAGTGGTGAGGCGTGAACCGGTTCGATCCCGTACATCAAACTCAGCCATAACCAATCTAAATACATTGCAGCTTGTGCCTGCTGCATTTTTCCTTGTCTAAAGATCACTGGGAGAAACGCGGATTTTAAATTAAGTCTTCAAGGGAGCTAGTTCAAATTGGCTGACGAAAGATGTAGTGTGTCCCAGACACCGAGCGCGAAAATCGAGCTTGAAGACTAAGGGTCCAACCGATTCGTGAATCAACGAGACACAAAGGTGAGGTCACTGGATCGGTGTGATAGCCAAAGGACTGCTGCGCGTGACGCCCGAACTTTGCTTCATTGGCTGAGCGAGCGCTGAGAACAAAATCCTGACGTATAACAGAGTTCACTACCAAGACACTGACCGACGAGCGAGTGCCCGAAGCGGCGAATCCCAGTGCTCCACGAAGGGAAACTGCGGCCTTCTCTCCACACGCGGACAAGAGAGAAACGCCACAGAGAAAGCGAAATTTTTCGAACGCCCGCCGCGCAGAGCTGTCATCGAGTGGTTTTGAGAACACTGCCGTTCTTGCTTTCTTCTCACAGCGGTTAGCAGCGCCATTTCAGTGGGACGGTATACGTCTTTCCCAGCAAGCGCTGCTCGCAATGCACAGCGGGCATAGTTCGATAGCATGACAGAAAACACTAGCAAATGCTGCTTCAATGAACGAGGTGCACTACAACACCGTGTAAGGAACTCCATGCCCCCTGTAACACACCAAAAAATTAGTACGGTTTTATCGTAGTGAAACCGAGTAGAGGTGCGAAAGCATGCGTTTAGCCTGGTTGGCTAATGGTTTTGCTTTGCTGGGTCGTCGGATATTGGACGGTTAAGCTCTGATCGAGGTTAAGCTGACCTTCGCGCCGCACATGGAAGTTGATGAAGATGGCGATGTTCAATTCGCAGCTCCGGTGTATGTTGCACTTTAACACGAGGCGTGATCGGCTGCGGCGATAGCACAGTGCTCTCGTGCAGGGGCCCACGAAGCTGTTTAGTTCGCGCCGTCGGGAGTTCCAAACCCAGTAGCGGCAATTTCCTTTCTGCACCCTCAAGGCCATGCAAGTCGCGAGATTCGCGGTTTCGTTTGACCCCGTGAAGTAGCGTTTTCTCCCTAAAAGCAAACGCAAAGACATACTCTCCCCAGTTGTCCTGGCACACAAAATCGAGCGCTCCAGAAGTAAAAAAAAAAAAAAACTCGAAGACCGCCAGCCGGCACTCGAACGCAAGAGACAGGCAAACAGACATACGAAGCACGCTCGAAACTCGGGTCGATACGCGCGCGCTATTTGTACAAGTTCGCTTTCTTTTCTCTCGCCGCCAGACCTGTCGCCATCCATCGGCACTGCGCACACAGACGCCTCTGCTCTCACGAGACACACACACACTCTCGGTAAGGGGGGGAGACACCGCTCAACCCATATAGCGCGGAGATTGAAAGGGAGGGGGAATGCATCCGGAAGTTGTGCGCGCAGAGAAAAGGCCGGACGCGCAGCGCCGCGGGGTCAAAAACCTGGGCGCCGAAGCAGCGCGACGGATCAGCTGCGCCGAGCACATGGCGGCGGCGACGACAAAGGGCCGACACGCTGCCGCGAGGCTTTAGAAACATCGGGCCACTAGAGCGGCGCCGATGAGCAGGGGCGGAGAGGTGTATACAAGCCGACGCAACACCGTAAAATCGAGCCCTCTCTACACACGGGGCCTTTGTGCCATCAAAAGACTCCGATCCGAGCAAGTGATGCGCATTAGAGCGGCGAGCACTTCACAGAGCGTCGCCCTCGCTATACAAGTAGTTGAGTGCACCGAAGGCACTCGTGGAAAGACTTCCTGTCGCCGCGAGAGATAGCCGGCAAGACAATGGGCGCCGACGATTCTCGAAATCGGGGAAGCAAAATCAAAAAAGGGACGCCTGCCGATTACAGCGCGGTGCTCGCAACAATTTTCCAGTGAGTCAAATGTTGGTCGCTGAGGCTACTGTGACTACTGTGCGTCAACTGCGACTGCACTAAAGGGCCAATTAGTAATAATTAACGCTTCTTAGCAGCAGAGCAAATAAAAAATAACCATAACACCTCCTCAGAAGGGAACAAAAATAAACGGTGACGTCCGTCTCAACCGAAGTAATGAGTATCGCCGCATAGTTCGAAATGTTTGTTTTGCCATACCTGCTGGGATGTCGGTATTCTGGCTGAAGTTCACAACTAACACCTTGCCTTGTTCCTTCCGGAACTATACACGTCGCTCATCGCGGTTCTATTACCATTAAGCACAATGACGGCATTTTTATGCCAGTTACCGGCCAGTTACCCACCAGTCATCGGCCGGCAAATTACCGACCACTAGGACGATGTGACGCATATCTATCTTCCACGTCTCGCTTCGTGAACTCACCCACTGCCGAAGCTACCCTGCGGTCGCCTCCTTAATCACAGCGTACGCGTCAGAACTCGAACGTTCTTCGCCGAACTGCAGTCCAAAGCTGAACACATAGCCCCATGCCCAGGCTAAGCAAGCCACCGCAGCGGTGCTCCACGAAAACAGCGAAGGAAGGAGCGCTCCAAGAACTGCGGGACCTAAGTGCAAATAACAGCAAAAACAAGAAGTCAGAAGAGCAACCGGCGACCGAAACAGCGGGATACCCGGCCGAGTGATAGGACGGCGAAATGGCCATAGGAAGAGGAGCACCTAGAGCTGGCTCACCCAGTTTCTCGCACGCGCGCACTATACGTGCCACGCAGTGCGAAAAAAGAAAGAGGGCCGTACTTCTGTCTTCGGGGTGGTGGGAAAAAGAGAAGAGGATCAGCCTGGATACCCCCCGCTGCGGTGACGCGATGACCCGCATGCCCTGAATCGATCCTGCGCCGCAGTGACGGACGGCTCGGGTCAGTTGGCCGCGAAGGGCGCGGACGCGCACGCGGGAAGGAGAGACGCCTAGGCGCGATATCCGCGCAGGGTAGAGAAAAAAAAAACTAGAAAGAAAAAACAAGAGCCGTCACAAGAGATCGGATAACGAGTGCGCGAGACAACGGTAGCAGCAACGACACACCGACCGACGCCATCATGCCTGCTTCTCGGTTTATTCGCAAGTATACATGAAAATTGTTTTCTCTCTGACGGCGGTGTTGCGGAGTTGAAAGCAATCGATGCTGCCCATGTATGCATCGATAAAGAGGGGGCGCTCCAATCATCTAAGTGAGGAGGCGAGGTCAGCCAGGATGCGACACAGTCAGCCGCCGTTTCCTTATTCGGCGCTTATTTTTAACTCCGCGCATTTTTACGCACGAGGATCGAAGCTTCCGGAACCTCGATGCAATAGACGCTATCGCGTCCCAGTAACGACGGCGAGTAATGGCCGGTTCGGACCAACGCCGCATTACGGCGAAAAAAAACCCGCACGCTAACCAGGATCCTCAGGAGTGCTCCAGTGGTCGCGATTAGCAACCGACAAGTTGTATAGGCAGTGGTATACGTATAGACGTTATCGGCGCCTCGGGTGTCCGCACTGCGCGCTCAGCCGCGGCGTAATGAGGGGGACTCCGCAGCAGGAAGCGGCCAGACGAGGAAGCGTCGGCGATCGTCCAGCCTCGGACCAACTGAGCAGCCGCTGTTGCGCGCGCCGAAGCGATCGGATGGCGAGCGCGCTGACGTGCAACAGCAGCGGCAGCAGCACTGAGCAGTACGTCCGCTCCCACGGGCGTAAAGATAAAGAAGGCGCCGCTTTTAGCGGAACTCGTTGGCCGGATCGGCCTCCTCCACTAGCACATATCGCCGACGACGACGAGACTGCGGAGCCTCGAACCGCGTTCTTCGGCCGCGCACGGGGACCTCAGTTGCACGCTTCTCATATTCATTCGCGGCACTCCGTAAAATATGGTATGCGCTCTAGGTCCGGCTTCCTCTTTTCGCCTCGCTCTTACGTCCTCGACATTTTTCGACCAGGTGGTGGATTTGCGGATCGGCGATATGCCGCGGCCTCTCACGGAACATCCTCTCTCACCTCCTCCTCCGTTGGGCGCCGATGAGCTGCATTGTGCGCATTAGCTCGTGCGCGCTCTACGTTACGGTCTAACGCGCACGCCGGCCACAATGTTTTTCGTTTCAGCACTGTTCGCCACGCGGGCCGTCGTCTAGCTCCTCTCTTGTCTCCGCCCGGAGGTAAAATATTTTTTGGGGAGGGGAGGGTTCTCACGGGCAGTCGCGGCAATGCGTAGTAGTACAATGCAACAAACCGTAAAACACCGACAAGGATAAACGCGGACACCCTAAAAAGAATCCACGCGGCATCCGCAATTATATAATGCCATCGACGAGTACGCATGCCGCTAGCCCATAGTGAACCCACAACGACATTTTACAGTTATAAAGGTACCGCGTACATGCAAGGCGCAAATGCGGCTACAGCGAACGGAACACTGGGCATTTTCTATATACCAAACTTTTGGTATCGCCATAATTGAGTTACGAGCACCTAGTTCCAGCACGAATGTCAAAACAAACAACACAAAGAACCAAACGACAGGCTCCATGCGGGGAAATCTCTTGTTAGCAACAATGACACCCAATGAGATGGTGGAAACGCTAAAGGCCTGGGAACACCCTTGGGCGATTCGACAACGCTAACAGTAACCTCGGCACATGCTCGCTACTCAGTGAACTTGAAATTCCCGTGTGGAAACGGCGCTTCTGAGTGGCCCCGAAAACCCTGATGGCCACTGACTCAATAGGCCGGCACTGGGACGGCCCATGTGACGGGTATACATCAGATGTTGCAGAGGGCGAGTGACAGCGATGGTGCGGGTGTCGGGCCCGCAAGGGCGACCGAAGAAGCTGTCACGCCTCGAGCGATGCCGCGTACACGTAACCCCGCATGCGCGCACGAGGGCGAGCTTTCGTCCGGTTGGGAAACGCACGCGACACGTGGCACAGTCACCGCCCACCCCTCCACCGTCAGTCACCCGGCTGCCATCCACGGACACGCATCGAGCGTTGCGGGCTTCGCAGCAGCAGCAACTGTCCGCGCACGCTGAACTGACCGAACACCTGTGCAGGTCAGGCTGCATGCTTTGGAGCTGGAGTCAACTCGACCGCGACTCCCCGGCTCAGCGCTTCGAACATACCTGAACTAATTGTCTGCGCAGCATTTTTCGCTAAACGTGTTTACGTTAACGAAACGTAGACATCACGCCATTCGTTGCAAGTGTAGTGGCGCCTACTTGCACCTGAAAGGCAGCAGGAAAACTGGAACTACGCACTTTGCGTTACGTTATTACAATCGCGGACAACCATCTGTGTGCATGGTCACGCACTAGATGCAACGGCGTGACGCGACGACTTGGAATGCGTCAGGTTATCATGCGATTCACAAACCAGATATGCACAGTTACGGGTCGCCTGCCGCTTGTAGTAGCAGCTACTGCATAACCACCACCCCAACGCCAAGGGAGCTTCTGCCGAGCACCTGCTCGGTTTCCGCTCAAACCAGACGAGTCGCACGCGGCAAAAGGAGAGCTAGGACGTCGGAGAGTGCCTCAAGAAACGATGCATGATGTTGCGACTCGCCCTGGGCAGAGAAAAAAGAAAAAAAAAACGCGACAGAACGGAATCTACGATAGAAAGGAACAGAGAAATGGCAAGCAAGGGCCCCTTCTCCCCCAACCGCACTCGAGCAAGAAATTTTCCATGGCAAAACTACTTGAATAAACAGCGCGAATGAAGACGAGCACAAAAGACAAGGAAACGGACGACACAGCGCTGCTTCTTCGTTAGGCAAAACTGCGTTGAATCCTCTATTTTTTTTTCTTTTTCGGCGAGAAAAGTACAAATAAGGCATCGTCCGACTCTTCCCCAGTCCTCGACCGCTCCCCAAGAAGAGCCCATAAATCGACCGCCCCACAGTGGAGAGAGCTCAAAAGACAATTGGCGGGGCCCGGCGAGCTGCCGCCACCAGAAGGGAATACGAGTCCCCAAGCCCAGCCGCGTCGCGACACCCAGACGCCGGCCGAGCAATCAATGCATGGGCGCCGCTGCACTGTCTGCCGCCCACACCACGCACAGAGCGTAACCCGGGGGCTTCCCGCCGAGGCGCCGGGCTGTATCCCGCGCACGCCCGGACGTCTCCCCTTCGGTCTTGCGTCTCGCTGCTCACAGTCCGCAATAAAAGTTAAAAGCCCTGGACGAATGACATACGCTGCTGACAGATCTAGACGGCAGCCCCTACGAACCAGTAGGGTAAGAACAAAAAGCAATTACTATCGGACACACGCCAGCTTGGGTTTCTCAGAAAGAACATACACTAGTAAGAAGGCAGTTGAAGTAGACCGCCACCGCCAAAGCTTCAAAACCGACACCCTGCAGCACGGTCTACCAAGCACGAAACGCTTGCGCGCGCAGTAGCAGTCAGCGACCTCACAATGTCGCGCCTGAGAGGCGATGGACGTCGACTGACGCCCGCTCGAGAGTTTATCGGTCGGCATGTGCTGAAGTACCGGTCCATATGTCGCCTTGCTCTTTTCCATCTTTCTGGCAATTTTTTTTTCAACGCCACCGATCGTATAGGGCGGTTCAAACCAGGGATTTGTTTGTTTTCTCCGAACAAAAAGATACTTTAAAAAATATCCACAGGGAGTTTGTGGCTCCGTCCTTCGGGCCTGCTGAAGACAAAAGAGTTTCTGCAAGCGCTCGACTTGTGCTAAGACGCGGTCGAATACTTCCTCACAGACAATATAGACAACTTCCTCATAATTCGTTTCAAATTCACGTAAACAATTCTGCATTCCACTGACATCCAGCGCAGGGCATATGTTCATTTCCTGAACTCGCAAGCGCAGCTGCACAGAGGTGAGCCGGCTTGTCTGGAACGCTGGAGCGGTGTGCTGCGGTACAAATAAGGGGCAAGTCTCACCGCAGCTGCTTTGTGGCGGGAACAGTGGTTGTGTACTTCTGTAGTCATGTTGCTATCCTACAGCGCTTGATCGGAAGGATTGGCAGTAAAAACTACCACCTGCTTTAAAATCCGCCGGCCAAAGCCGAGCGCTGTACTCAAGCCCGCTCTCGTCTGTACGCGTGGCCGACGTTGCATTCGAACTTACCCCGACAAGGAGTGGTATGACCAGAAGAGCTGCTACTGGGGCTAGTTGGCAGTTCGTCCTTAAGGTTTTGGAAAGCGCTAACTGATCAGGGACGGACGGACGGTCTCTCCCTCTCTCTCTCTCACACACGCAACACACACACACACACACACACACACACACACACACACACACACACACACACACACACACACACACACACACACACACACACACACACACACACACACACACACACACACACACACACACACTGTGTGTGTGCGCTCTGCCGCAAGGAAGTAGTGACAAAACGGAAGGCACTGTGCGCGTAGAGTCTGTTCTGTGATAGCCGAACATATTGTAGAAACAGGAGTGTAGAAACCAGCCTCACTGCCAACTTTACGAAGCACATCCGAACAAAACAAAACAAAGAACAAAAAGATAGAACATTCGGACACAGCCTTGCACGCAATACACAATCCCGAGTTCGAGGAAATACACTCCAAAGGCAAAACAAGCGAAAGAAAAAAACTCGTTGCGGAACGATGCGCGTTGCGAGGCTTCCGCCTCTCGCACAATTAAGAGCGCCTTTACAGTGGTTCTGCACCGAAGAAACGAGAGAGAGAAGCGTTGAAGCTGCGCATTGCTACATTTTCTCCCGCATCTTCCGCGAACCGCTTTCAAGACCGCGTCTGCCTCCCCCCAAACGGCCCCAACCGACGGAAATAGCGCGCTATAAAGGCCCGGCCTTGGCCCAAATTGTTTTGCGCCTCTTGTTCCGAGCCCATCCTCCTGCTTCACACCGTCGTCGCCAGCACGCCCGTGAAAGCGCACGTCGCGTGCGCACAGCTCGGCGAAAGCTCGCTCACGAACGAACGAGAAAGAGCGCGCACAAGGAGGCAGCCTTCTCCGCGGGCTTTGGCGAGCCGGAGGATCCATCACGCCCGCCGAAGCGCCGGCGGAGGCTGATGAGAAGAACGCCGTCTGGCCAACCAAGACCCCCTCCCCATCTTAGGTTTCGCTTCACTGCAGCTGCCACTCTTCTTTTCCCTCTCCACTAGCGCAGAACTGTAGAGTCCCTCTCTCTGGCCTCGCACGACTCTGCGCGGCGGCGAGGAAAAGAAAGTTATGGACGCGCGCCGGACCAAGCGAGAGCCCACGTTGGCGAGAGACAAAAGGCGCACCTGTGCGGGCTATGCAAGACGCGCGCCTCAATGCGGCGGCGGGCCATTTAACCTGTCAACCTTTCTCTCCTCGAACGAAGCTGCTTCTTCGGGCGCCGCGCGTTTCACAACCGGCAGTCGCGAAGTGCTGCTAAAACTGAACCGGGCCGCCTTGAACTCTTCGCTCGCCTGCAAACTGCGAGTCGGAGGAAAGGGCCCAGTACAGAGCCTACGAAAACGCGAAGCGAACAACGGTGCGCAGGCGGGGAATGGTAGAAAAGTCAAACTAAGAAGCTAGAAGGAACAAGGGATGCCGCTCCCCGCGAGCCCGGCACTCCACCGAGGACCGCATCTGGTATTTATCAGCTGCGCGATTCCACCCATTATCGTCCTCACGTCAGCATGGCACAAGTTAGCTGCAGAAGCAGTTTGGCTTGAGGGCTTTTGTTTCTTGCCACGGCTGTCCGAGGCATCGTTTGACCATCGCGAAGATGCAATATCAAGCGCGGATGTCATCGAGCGTCTCGAGCATGGCAGTCGCTCTGAGCTCTTCTTCAGGCGCTACAACGCCGTCCAGGCGGGCACCGAAAGCACACGCAGACAGGCGCTTGTTTCCTCAGCTCGCCAACAGGCACAGGTGGCACGTAGGTTTTGATTACTTTGACCTAATCAAACTACTCAAAAGAAAAATTTGGCGAACCGCTCGCTAAAAATCGACGCGAGCATTAGCGAAGGTGACAACAGAGTTTCACAACCAAAATAAAATTGGCACGCTCTTCGACGCCACAAAACCTTCAGCGCTCCCAACGCACTTCTCGAAACCTAGGTGCCGCTTTCCTTAACAGCAGACCCACCACGTTCGGTCGCACGCGTCGAGGAATGGAGAAGGCAGCCTCATTCTGAGCAAACCCGCCGGCTACGGCGACTGGGGTGACGCAACAACGGGGGACCCAATTAATAATAACCCCCGGCCGGGTCAAGGTCGGCCGGCGCGGGACAGACCGCCGGGAGACAACCGAGCCGAGTCCACACGGCGCCGATCACTGAGGCCGACAAGAAGGCGAAAGCGAGGCGCACGAACCGCGCCCACATGTTTGCACACGCGAGCTTACTACAACGCGCAAAGGCACGCACAGCCAGCCACCTGCCCGCCCTAACCGCCTTCTCTATCGCCCTGCCCGGTCGAGTCTAGCCGCGGAAGCCGATCGTACAACGAGAGGGCAGCCGCCAATCTGTCACCGAAGGGTTGTAATCACGCTCAATTTATCACGCCGGCCAAGTGGGCTCGCAGGCTTGGCATAGTACTGCTTCTCGACTGTCCACGCGGCAAAAGAAATTGCGCACACCGCTGACAGCCTAGTTATACCGAGTCAGACCCAGAGACAAATACACTCCGACCTCGACCGAGCTTTGCAAGCGCGGGAGGCGTCCACTAAACACTCGCCGTGTACACTCGGGAGAAGAATCTGCTTCTCCGGCGAATCGAGTAAAACAAAACGAAAAAAAGAAACTCCGATTCCCGGTCTGATTAATCGCTTCGCCGAATCCCCTTCTGCGCGCAGGCAGACTGCATAATAACCGAGCAGCTGCGTCTCGCCGCCACTACCGGCAAATTATGCGCGGACGAAGAGATCACTTCGAAGGGACGTGATGTTCGGTGAACACCCCCCGGGGGGAGGGGGGTGGGGGGGTCGTACAGGGTTTTTCCGTTTGCGACCACGAGCTCGCAATAGCGTTCGCCAAACACCGCTGCTGACAGGGAGGAATCGCTGTGCGTTCAGAGTTACTGCCCTACACAGTGTCCGTATGCACAGATACGCGCATTCAATAGATGCGCGCGCGGCGAGCCCGCGAGGCAGGAGGAATTCCCAGCCGAGGTCAGCGAGCGGAAAAGCGAAGGCTTGAGGTTAATCGGCCCCCGCTTTTCCGCGAAGCCCCGAAGGGTCTAGCCAGGCTGCGGCAAAGAGCGAGCGATTTCCAGCCAAGATTCACCCCCCCCCCCCCTCCCCCCCTAACATGTTTCCAAGCACGCACGATTGAGAATGACCGCCGTCGGGAGTTGCGCGGTTGCCTACATCTTTCCGCAGGACTCTTGGCCAATTTTCGCCCGCCCGATGACAGAACCGCTGGGAGGGAAGCAGGCGGCGACGCTGAAATCAGGTGGTAAGGGATCATCCCCGTTCGTCTTTCGCGCCCGCGAAGTACAGCTTGAGTTGATGCGCGCCTCCATCACGCGTACTTCCTCCAAGCTGTTTTCGTCGACGCGGCAGAACGAGCAAGAGGCTCCATGGAATCTCGCCCCCTCATTTTCCCAGCGCACGTTTCCGCCTGTGGTTTTCTCTCGCTTATTAAACACTGCTTACGGAACGCCAAGATGTAAGGCCGAAAAAAGCAAGAGCGACAATCACGCCGCCAAGACGTTATTGTGAAAAACGCTGCTTGTGCGACCAAATCTATTCCACTGTGCACGTGAGTTTCAACCCATAGCTTGCACACAGCCACACAAACAAGGCGCCTCAGTGAACCTGTTGGCCTTCACAAGTTACAATACTGATGCCATGCTACAACTGCAGCGCGGTGCGCGGAGTATAGAACGGTGCCGACTTTGTGCCACCCATGCTCTGCACAGCAGCCACTCCCGTCTTTCTGCTCAGGCTCATCAGATGGATGGGTGCCATACTACAAATTACGGACGCCCAGAAACAAAACGCACAAAAAGAACGTCTCGGCAATGGGGTCCAAGATCCGACACATACTATCTTTTTTTTTTTTTTTCTGCCAGGTGTTCTAACCGAATCCTAAACACCATTTCTTGCTCAATCAAGTTACACCCGGCAATCATTTCACAATGTGGCTTCGTCATCCTGACACGCAATGCACTGAAATCAGCGCCGGGACTCTGGAGAAATGCCAGACTGAAGGAAGAAAAGACAAGCGCAACTCTGCTTGAAACCTATCGGCCACGTACACCGCGGCTACAAGTGAAGCAGGTCGACGAAAAGACTTGCCCAAAGGATATGGGAGGTATACACGATGCAAAGCGAAAATTTCGTGAGGAGGAAATGGGAACGACAACTTATATTTTCCAAGTACGCGGGGTCCAAACGGCCGATTTTTATCTCCCGACACGGGGAAAGCGACGCTCTCGAGCCTAGCAACGCAGCCCACGATGTGCCGCGACGCACTGGGCGATCCTCGCGCGCATTTACATTACAGCCTGGGAAAGCGGCCACAGCCGTCCTCATCAGAAGCCGTTACCGTTCCAGCCAGAGACGGCCAAGCTGGCCACACTTATGCACACGCGAGGGGCGCAAAAGACGCGGCGGTCGAACGAGGCGCAAGATCGCCAGCGCCGATACGCGGGCGCTTTCAAAACACCGAGACCGCGGCGTCCACAAGGTCGCGCGTATAACTTCACCACATCCCCCGCCGCACGGGCCGGACACCGCGCAAGCCACTTCAACGAGGGGATCCGTGAGCCACCTCGGCGGACTTGGCCGTTACAAACCCCGAGGTCCTTCCTCGGCGTGCGTTATCGACCCTCCGGACCGATAAAGCGCGCCTCCTCCATTTATTACCCGAGTATTACACCGGGCGAGAGCGTGCGCAACACAGCGATATATGGCGACGTGTTGGGTCGCACGCGGACAGGAGTGCCGTCCAATGCATATGCAAGCAGAGCTTTGGCTCGGAGGACGCACTCACTCGCGTTGGCCAGCGAGACGTGAGCCGCTCGAGAGTGTGAAGCTGGGACTCGCGAGATATATGTGGCGGGTCGCCGAGGTGCACAGCGCGCCGAGCCAAGAAGGAAGCCCTCCCATGCATACGGACTGGTGGTGCTGCTAGAAAAAAAAAAATTAAAAAGAAAGGAGGAGGAGGGGGGGGGGGGGGGGGGGGGTCAGCCAAGGCGAACAGCTGTCGCGTGCCACGCCACGACCGTTTGTGCGAGGACGAACGCGTCTCCATAACGGCTAAATCCGGAAGCGGCGACGACGTGGACGGCATTCTGAGCGCGGGGCCAGTATATAGCGAGCGCTAAGCGCTGCGACCGAGCCAGAGACGAAGGTAGACGAGTGCGCGGTGTGTTGCACACTGTCGGACGGGCAAGGCCACTCTAGTTTAAAACGGCGCCGTTTTATGGGCGGCGGACAACTACTTTGCTGGAGATAGGCGCCTGGAACGTGGCTAATGCCTGCGAGACGCGAAAAGACTCCGTATCCGGTTCCCACCAAAAGAAACTCTATAGGAGCAGTTTCGTCGATGTCAAGACAAAGAGCGCGGTATACGCGGCAGGGATTCCGGTTCCCCCCGTTGGCGCTTCCTCACGTGACGTCACCCACACCGTCACCCACTGCACACCTCGTTCCGCAGCTCGCTCAGCGATTGAGAGCACAGCGCTGTGCACACTTTACGGCCTGACAAAGCCCGGCAAACAACCTCGATCTGTTGCCAACAAAACGCTGCACGGGAGATCAGGCGTGAGCCACTATAGCCAATAGGGGCGGCGGGGATCAAATTTGCTTCTACCGCGTTAGGTGTCTAGATCGATATCTGCAGTAGGAAGGGGGCCGATCTGAGTATTGCGCGGCCGATATATGCCGGGCAAGGTATACGAAGGACGTGGAAATAAATCCACGCTATACGCTCGCCTGCAGCCGCATCTCTCACGCACGTCTAACGTTACGCACCACATATGTGATTAACGCAACGACGCAGCGATTCGACGTTTTCAGTCCTTCGGGCACAGCGCCCTTTGTCGATGAACGGGAACACTCGACCACTTTTACTGAAGGAAAGTGGGTGGAAACGAAAACAGCGCAGGGTGTTAACCCCGTCAACGGCTTCGTCCGCGCGTCCCGTTTATAGCCATGAAAAGAGTCATTGTCGCGCACGCACGCACGCGGGCATATTGCGTGTAGACAGCGCCACAGCCCCGAAGGTAGCGCTCGCAAACACGCCACGCGCTCATAAACACCTCGTATGCAGGCCCGGCGACTCTCGTAAAAGAGGCGGTTTCGCCCATGCGCGGCCCTTGGAACGTCAGTTCGCGCGCCATCGGCACGCTCTAAAATTATCACAACGCTTCTCGCCCAGACATAGACTGGATCCCTCCTCTGCTGCGTACATAAGCGCGCTCAATTTGCAAAACCTGCCGGCTCTTCCAACGAGTTTGCTTGAGTCGAGACGAGTGGTCGAGACTGGAGGCCGTAAAAAAAATTAAAAAAATAGAGAGAAAGAGAGAGAGACAGAGATAAAAAAGGAAGAACAGGCACGGCTGCAGCAGGAAATAAAGCATGTCGATACAAACGGATGCCAATATACAGTGTGGGGCGGGGCTATATAGGTGCCGCGCGCCACAGAAACAATTAACAACGCCAGGTGGCGGTGGCGATCGCAATTAATCCCGAGACCTCCACGAAGGCGCGATGCATCGGCGCCTCATGGGTCCGTCCCTCGGGGCCGTTAAACCCGCAAATTACGGCCCCTTCGGGGGCGCCTCTGTTGTACCGGGGGCGCGGCTGTTGGCGCTGTTGTTTTCATCCGTGCGTATTTTATTCCTTCCCCTCGCTTTTTTGTTACGCTCGACAATCCCGCGGGGAGGGCACGGCGGGGAATGCCGACCCGCGAACAAACTCGGCCTTGGCACGCAGTGCAGGCTCTGAGAAAGTGCGCCGGCGCGGCCAAATTAGGGCCTGCCCCGGCGGCGGCACGGCCCCGCCCACGGCACAGGCGCGGTGGTGGTGAGGTCCAACGAGCGTCGGCGATGGCCCGCGGGCGTAGTAGCACTGCGCGGCGCTCTCCGCACAACGCGCACGCGAGACGGAGAACAACGTGTGCAGGGGCAACGCTCGTTCTTGAACCTCAAGCCCACGGAAGCGTGCACAGTCGAACCTCGTTGTAACGAAACGCTCTATAACGAAATAACGGATATAACGAAGGAATGACAACTGCTCTTGGAAATTCAGTCGACACGGGGTATAACAAAGCTACGACTGCAACGAAGTAGTCCCTGGGCCCCTTCAGCTCCGTTAAAACGAGGTTCAAGAGCACTATAATACTATACGCGTCCTGCGGGTCGTACTACATGCGCAGGCAGGGTGGTCTACCGAAACAGTACATACACCCTGAAGTGAACGAACAGCGCGTCGACGCCTGGAGACAAGAGGATGAGGCCGCTTGCATTTGCCCGCGCAAATGAACAGCCGTTGACAGAAATGCACAGCCCATAGCCTTTCCCTCTCGGGATGTGCACTGTTCTACATTTTGCGTCGCCTATGCGCTCAGACATATATTTCGAGTTTGAGGGCGAACCTCATCGTCGCCCCATGCTGTGCATAGCTAGAGGATGCCCGGTGTACTTCTGACAGGCTGCATACCTCATACGGATTCAATCAACATCGGGCTATATCGCTAATTGAGCTCCCGGTTGAAAACAGCAGCTAGCTATATTTCACCACAACTGCCTGAATACAAAATCATCGAACGAGTTGACTACAGGTGGCGAAAAAAAAAAAAATGCTCGCCTAGAACCTTTACAAGTTCTCTGCGGGGGGTCTTGAGTTTTTTTTTGTTGTTTTTTTTGGGGGGGGGTCTGTAGGGAAGTTTCCTCAGAAAGAACCAGGTCACGTTTTCGCCGTCCTTCGGAAGCTTGCCTGTCGATGACTGGTGGAAAGTCCACCGCGCTGCTGAAACAGAACGACGTCACCGCGCGGGGCAACGGACCACACTCAGGCAAGTCGAAAGGCAGGACCCCTGTCCACCCCATATGAAAGCCCCCAGAGTCAAAAGAGAACGGCGAGGCGACGAGCAATTCTCGAAACGCGCGCTCGAATAGCACATTGACGGGTGCGCTCCTCACCCCATCCGGCGCCAGGGTCAATACTACCTCCCCCCTTCATCGCCTCCGTGCGTCCATGCATGCCAATGCCATTACGACGAATCAATCGAGCGACTGAAGCGCGTGCACTGCTGCGTCTGACCGCGGCGATCGGATCGCTGCCACGACCGCTGTCCAGCGCGCGCAGTGTTGTTTGCGCACACTCCACGAGGCGTGGCGCGGGCAGATGTGCCGACGAGTGGCCATCACGAGTGCTGACGCGTGGCCGCCGAACGAACCGAGGACGGGTTCGGGCGGCCTTGGCGGTCGACAGATGCGTCAGGCACGAGCTCGAGGAATGGGTCTTCGACAGCGGTGGTCAGACAGGTCCCCTAAAGCCAGCTAGGTGCTGGAAGGGTGTATGTATTAAAGGGGTACCGAGGATAAGTTTAAAATGGCATGGATCTACAGATTACCGCGTTTTAAAGAATAAAAGGCCGCACTAATCGAAAACAGCTCTCGCGGGGTGAAAATGTTAAAAAGAAAAATAAACACACCAGTGCTCCATTTTGCAAGTAAACTGCGGTGGTGCCTAATTAGTTTTCTTAACGCGGATTCCTCACGAGAGGCGATCACGGAGTTCTTCCCGGCCTTGACACCACGAGAATGGAGTGGCAAGGAAAAAAAAAAAAACTAATCTTTAAACGCATTTATTTTTTCGGCAACAAACTTGTCTTTTGCGTTCTAACAAACCTCAGCATAGCCGTAACGAGGCATGAGATCATTTTTTCACAAAAACACAAAGCGGGTGGAACTGTTCACAGTGCCGCTTTGAGGCCGCTCAGGCTCCACAACTGTCAAGAATGGCGAGGCAGAAAGAACATACATCAATACGCAGCGCGGACCTCGATTCGCGCCACCTCTCGCTCCTCTGTCCACGCCATACAGAACCCGTCTTCCCTATACCACATCCCAGCAATGAACAGCAGCAGGCAGCCTGTCCGGATAACACGTGGTGCCTCCCCCTCAATTAAGGCTGCTAGGGGGGCGCTTCCAAACGTGCCAAGCTTCGCGGCTCGCTTAGGTGGCAAACATTCAGAAACTGAACAGAATGGCTTCGAAGGAAATCATGAACCCGTCTTCCGATCGGTTGTCTCGGCGCTAAGAAGCGGAAGACCCAAGGAACGACGGCATTTGTGACGCCCTCGGCAACGGCACCTCTTACAAGCATTCAAAACAATGCGAACGCGTTCTTTTTGCACGGGCATCCTAGCTCTGCATTCCCTTCAGTGCGCAACAAGCCGACAGCATTTGCAGGGCATACAAGATGCATTGGTTTCGCTCCTGCACTGTACACAAGCACGCAGTGCGAAGAGCTCGTGCATGGTGCCGAGTGATTGCGGGGGCTCACAGGCAAGGAAAGCAAAACGGAGACCGCTGGAAAAGCTAAACAACCAGTTTCCCTGCAACCTATGAAAAATAGGTGCGGCAATTGTGGCTGTTGCAACGCGGAGACGAGACGACAGAAATGAAGGACGCAGACCCCTCTTTCGTCGTGCCGTCTTCCTCGCACTGATACAGCCAGCGAGTGCGCACAAACCTGCCGACCTTTTCGTGCCGAATGATGAAAATTATTGAAAAAGAAAAATAGGACGAGCTGCGTCCAGGTTGTTCGGTATCACTTAACGTAATCGGGGCACGGCAACTACCACCACACAGAGCCGGCAGCAAAACCTACAATGCTCGCAAGAGAGCAGCAAATCCGCCGACACTGCCGCCGCTAAAATGGCGCAACCAGCGTGGCACTCAGTAACACGGGAGGGGTGGAGTAGAGGGAGGGTTGATCCAATTCGCAGCGAGCCCCAAGAGTCGACCCAGAGCGCTCGGGGCACGCGCCCCCGAACACGCGGGTTGACCGCGCGCGCGCAGTGGCAGAGCCAGGACTGGTTCGGGCACACGCATGAAAGCGGAGTAAAACGTCCATTACCCCCCGACCAAGGCTCGCGCGACAGAGCGCGCATTCGCAAATTGCCGGCTCGCCTTCTTATTACAGATTACCGCACGGGGACAGCGCGATGAATAATAGCGGCACTAAGCAAAACGGAGGAGGAGGAGAGAAAGAGAGGGGGGGGGGGGGGGGGGGGTAGCACCGGGTGCGACAGCAGGGGGGGGCGCCCCTGTCGTGCTTCTTTTTTAATCAGCTCCGCAATCGGTTTGCAAGGGCGCCGCGGGTCTGCGGATGGAGGTCACCCGCTGACACACAGACACACACACAGGCGCGAGCGCCTAAAGAAGTCTCCGAGGGGGGAAACCGGAGAAAGATGGAAACAAGAGAGAGAGAAAAGAAGAAGAAAGCCGGGCCTAGTCGCGACGCAAGTGACAAACGCCGCCGCCCTTTCCAACCTCAGAGAAAGAAAGAGCAAACTTGCCCGTCGCCTCTCCCTGTCGCGTTCGAAAGTGGAGCGTGACTCGAACAGGTTACGCGCGGAACTTAGCGAGAAGAAAAACGGGCATGCCAGCTAGCGCCCGTGCAGTGCACAAATGCTGCTGCGCGGTCGCTTTGAATACGCGATAACCATTCAGGGACAACTCGTCGGTCTCCTGACCAAATGCGCGCACACACACACGCGGTTATCCGCGCCCGGCCGAGGTCGCGTAGGTTTGACGCCGCCAGCCGGATAGACGACTTTTTTTTCCTCCTGCTTTTCATTTCTCCGCTTTTTTTTTGTACTGTTTTAAAGCCGCGAGAGCAAGGAATCGAAAGAAAGACGACGGGCGTGGAACGAGGAGAGGCTCGACTTGCTTTTGCGATTCGCGGGCGTGGCTTCTTTTCACGGACGACCGTCGCGCGGCAGCTGCAGCGAAGGCGCCTGTCCGGCCGCGCAAACCCGACGGACGGCGAAACGAGTGGGCGACGAAACAGCCCCGGATCCGCCGCCCCAAGTGACTCCCTCCAGAGGGGGTCGCGTGCAGGAAGAAAGAAAGAAAAAAGAGCGAAACCTATCAGTCCCGCACCAGAAGTGGGTCGGCGACTTTGTAACCCAATTCTTTCTCCACCGCTATAGCAGACAGAGCTTCGCGGGACGGCGATGAGAGATGACGCCAGAGCCTCCGCGCAGCGGGAGGCGCACAGGACACGGGGGGGGGGGGGTCACACCGAGGGCGGCCGACCCCTTCACAGCCGCGGCGTGGCTGATCGTGACCGGCGTGGGCTACCTTCCCACCCGCGCGCGCGGCCCAGTCACCATCGCGCCTTCTCCTCATTTTCGAGCCTGGCCGGCTCGATCGAAGCTCGATTCATCTCCACGCCACTGTATACGTACTTCCTTATCGAAAGAATAAACGCGGCGGCGAACGCAAGTGGAGCTCGGTGTGCTTGTCCGCCTGATGTGACCGGAGTTCGTGAAAACGACGCTAACGATTAACAGGAAAGCCGCTCACTTCATAATCATCAGCCAGGTTACAAAATGGCTGCAGTACAAAACGCCACCCGAATCTCTAATCATTCGTCCGTCGGGTCAACTGTGGTCTTCCGATTCCGTCAAACCGCCGAGCTTTCTGAATTCATGTCCCCGCCCGAACTGTCTGCCGTCCCTCAGATACATCTCTTTTTCCACCCAAATTCACTGCGAAATCCTTAAGACTTCGGTTGTCTTCTCTGCACAGCGCGCCGCTTAGGCGGACCCTAAAACGAAGCCGGCCCACCTCTTTCAAAATCTGAGGGGTCAAAACATGAGGGTCCCAACGCGCAATGCCCCAACTGCAAACGCAGGCGCTACCGGACGAAACGTTTCCTCTATGCGCCGGGTCTGAGCGCACGTGCGTGAACTTCAGCCACCGTAATATGCTGGAGGCGCGCCACGAACCTTCCCTGAAGAGCCTCTTCATGCCTCCTCGCAGCCAGACGATGCGCGCAGAAGTGAAGCCCCAAAAAAGTCACAACGGACTCTCACCAACCATAAAGGAGGGAGACGGTAAGCACTGAAGCACAGTTCATCATCATCATCATAATCATTTATTAACCCTTAAGGGTCCCGTGGGGACATTACATAAGGGGGGGATACAAGTGTCCGACGGTCATACATAAGAAAAGGCAGAAAAAGAAGAGAGAAAAAAAAAGAATAAAAACTAGAAAGAAAGTTTAACTAACAAAACCAAACGCGTGCATGCGATCCCGCACTATGGACACAGACGTACGCTAGGCACAGTCGTCGCTCTTGTCTCCCGCTGTTCCATACCTTTCCTCCGCAGGCTCAAGCATAGAGAACCAGACACGGCTCTCCGAGGGGCCTTGCTAAAAGTGCTCGACCACTCTTCGTTCCTCTTCTCAGAGCAGAGAGGACAAAGAGCAGGTGCAAAGGAGGCGCGCGCGGACCGCATTTTCAGGATGCTGAGATTAATTGCATCGACCGGCAAGTTATCCCCAAAGACTTCAGTGGGAGTCACGAACCGGTTGGAGTCGTACTGCGACCACGCGAACTGTGCGGGAATCCCCACTGGGGCACTGAACCAGGTATTCCATCCATCCGAGGATCCTTCTTTCGTTTCATGTCAATAGATGTTTATTGGCATACTCGCCGAGGCAGGACAACAAAACGAACCGGACCGACCTGTTCCCGTGCGCTCCAGTATCCAACTGGCAATCCCATGCGCCACCACAGGATTCCAAATGGCTGCCCAGTGCTGCGAATGCCTGGGTATAGCCAGGGCACATGCAGGATTCCACATGGCTGCACGGTGCCGCGAATGCTTGGGTAGCCAGGCGACCTGCGGAACGCAAGAGGCTCGCCAGCTTCCTTCTGGCGGGCGATTCTGGGCAGCCTAAAATCTCACGTCCTTCCTTCCCCTCTCTCTCGTTCCATCGCGCGCATATAAAGCCGTGAGCGTGTGCCGACAGGGACGCGCCTCCGGCGTGTCCCATTGTTTATTGTGCGCTGGATGGTGGCGGCCGACTGTTGTTCAGAGGCGGCGCATCGGGGAACGGAACAGCGGCGGTGCAGCCCCGTGCGTCGCACGAAGTCACGTCACGGGGCGCGGACAATCGCTTTGCGCCGCCGCCATCGCTCGGCGCCTAAACTGGGACGGATCGGCGGGCTAGCTACGCAGGAACCGACGGGGTGAAACGTGCGGGGAAAAGGGGGGCCGAAGAACAGCCTTGCGCCGACGGTAATTAAGGACAACGCGCGTTCTCGCTGTCAAAGCGACACAGCAGGCCATGCATGTCCATGGCAGCACGAGCGTCAGCACCGGGGAGCTACACACCATGTTTTAGAAACAAAGGGTGGCCTAGCAGTTGTGTATTGCACAGCATTTCATGTAGAGTCACCGCGCAGCAGAACGCACATTTCTGCCACTCAGTTTGCGTTCGCGACGACGGAGAAGGCGGTGGTAATGATTTTGATTTGAGCTAGTTGGTTGTAGCATGACATGTTTACGCAAAAAGCGTACTGGCGCTAAAAAACGAAGACAACACACACAACAGGACAGGACTGGCGCAAAAGGCGTACTGGCGCTAAAAAACGAAGACAACACACACAACAGGACAGGACTGGCGCCAGTCCTGTCCTGTTGTGTGTGTTGCCTTCTTTTTTAGCGTCAGTACGCCTTTTGCGTAAACATGTCAGGTGGTAATGACGACGCGCAATTTCGGCAGGTCTCTTTGCAATACTCAGCTTAACGTGCTGTGTCTCAGTGCGAACCATATTCGCAGAGAACCGAGCTTCTATATCGTGATGCCTACACTGTGGAATGTTTCGAGACATATGGTGCGCCACACAACCGCGAAATGCATACGAGGTCGGAAACGCATGCGTGATTCCCGGACGGCAAACAAGGGGGAGCCAGCAGACCCGCGCCTCATGCGCGCAAAACTCTCGAAACAAGCCGCGGCGCGCAGTGCCGGGGAGGCTGCATGCATGCTGCGCCGAAGGACGGGCCGTCCACGCGCCTTTTCGCCAGCATCCAGATGGCGTCGCTGCTGCTCCCACGCCGCTGCCACTCGACTGCTGCTGCACTGCCTTTCCTTGCTTTGCACCGCGCCGGTATGCGGGCCGCGGAGACGACGCGTGGGCGCCGTGCAGACAGACACGCGCCACAGGGCCCGCGCACTTCTTCGCACCGATTCGGCGTGTATAGACCGCCCGCCCAGGGTGCCGATATTTCGGCGAAGAAGGGCTCTCGAGCTTCCAACGATAACGGAACAGTGACGCGCATCGAGTACTCAAGTTAAACAAGGGCCCACTGTCCCTGCACGGGCGTAGACACGAGGGTTTACCAGAGGGGATCCTCGAAGTACGATGAGCCAAAGGGAGCCTGGCACGTCGAACAGCCGCCACGAGTAGCACGAACGAAGCGCCCCTGCAAATGTCGAACAGGGGTGACAACTGCCTCTTGCGCCCGTCTCTACAGTGCAAGACGCTGCTCTTGGCTGCGCCACCACTTACAATGGCGTCACACAGCGCCACGCCCCGCGAGAGTAAGAAGTACTTGTAGGTGGGCTTGTTGGTGCTATATAAACGTTTTTCCTTGAATAAATCCTGTTGAAAGTGCAGCGCTCGTCCTGTTTGTTCCCTTACTCGTCCGTGTTGCCGTCTTGCGCTCTCATGACTTTCCCGCGAGAGTAGACTGGCACCAGACCGTCCGTTTTTTTTTTTCTTTTCTAGAGTGAGTTTCTGGCAAATTCTGGTCATCGTGTGACACGATATCGACCCTCCCTCCTGCAATATGCCACGCAGCCTCGCGACGCCCCTGTTGACGGAAGCTCGTGGACGCTATAGGGAAAGAGCCAGAGCGCAAGGGACCCTCCATCCGGGCTAACGTAAACAGTCGAGCCGAATAAAGCAAATAAAGAAAAAAAACGAAAGGCCCCAGCCACAAAAAAGCGCCGGACGAGACAGGTCGAAAGAGCCGTTGTTCCCGTTCCGCGGCGACGACCCGTCGAGCGCAGACAGGCCGCTGTCAGGCCGGCCGAAGACGAGACCGGACAACAAACACCCGCCGGCGCGAGCGTGCGCTGACACGCCCAGCAACCAAGGGCGAAGCGCCGGCGTACACTGCGCGCAGCACTGTGTACCCGAGCGTCCGTTCGACGACGGCGATATGCTCGAGCGATACGAGCGCCGCCAAGGAAGGTAAACTGCGCGCACGAACAGGATGGCTGGCTGCCTGGCAAAACCGAGGGCTATAAGAGGAGACGAGTGCGCGTGAGCGAATCAAATTAATGCGCACCAAAACACGCCCCTATCGCCGTAGAAAAGCCTAGCCTCGTGCCAAAGCGGCGAGCTTGCAAGGGACAGATATCGTTAAGCGAGCTTGAAAACGGGAGTAATGACGCAGTGTAAAACCAAATCGCTGATAAACGGCACCACGAGACCGGCTTATGTAATAACTCAGACTCTCGTACGGGCACAGTGGCGAGTGCCCAGTCGCCTACGAGCACTCATGCGAATGCACGCACGGGCTGGCCACTACGACCACTGCCAAAGAAAGAACGAAAAGTAAAGGCTCGAGAAGCACTACGACCAAGAAAAACCCCCAATCTGAATCAACCCAAACCCAGTCGGCGTTCACCCCTGCCCTAACTCCCGTAACTATGGGCCTCCGTGCCAGCCCCACCTTATTACTATCCGTTCACTCCGCTCTGGGTGCACCGCTTCCCAGCGGGGACGGTCACCGGGCCCAAACGACGGGCAGCTGCGAAAGCCGAAGCCGCGCGGACGCGCTCTCCGTGGGCGAGGTCATTCGAGGCGGCGAGGTGCAGTAGCGGGAGCCGCCCAACTCCTACGCCTCAGACTCGCCTGATGACCTCATCTTTTCTCGCGGCTTACGGGCGGAGAGCAACACCTGGCCGCTCTCGGCTTCCCACCGGGTCAAGTTCTGCAGTGGGAGACCCCATATTCCTCAGCACCCTCCTCCCCTCTCAGCTCCTCCCCTTTCGTTCTCTCTCCGCACGACGGCTGATCCCGATCGCGAGGAGCCTAGAGCCGAAAGAGCCCTTAGCGGCACCGAATGCCGTAGCGCATGCATGCCCAGCGAAGCAGGAAACGGGAGAAGCACACAGCCGCCTCCCCTTGTTACGCACATCGCGGCCAGCTGCGCCCCAATATCAAGTTCACTCCGGCCCCCACGGCGAGGGAGATGAACAAATGCATCCACACTGGGAGAAGGGAGGGGGGGGGGGGGGGGGGGGGGGGATACCTGCGCGTGGGCACACGTATCGCGCGCATCTCTTCGGCGATACAAAACAGACTGCGCGGCGGGCAGAAACAAACGGCGGGACCCGCAGGGGCGAAGAATGCGGGCCCCGATGCTGCGCGCACAGAAGAAAGAGAAGCGGGAGCACGTCGGCCGATGTATGCATTCGATAAACAAACATGGAACGCGAACGAGCCTTCCGATTTGGAGCGCAGAAATGGGGCCCCCATACTTACCACGAAAGGCGGCACCAGTGCATAGGGTCTAGCTGAAAGGAGGAACAGAGATAGCTGCCGCACGCACGCGCCTATACGATCCCGACGCACCGTATCTCGTCGCTTGTTCAAAACTTCAGCAAAACTTCAGCGTATTCAAGATATCAAGAATAAAGTGGTCTGTTTTTCGTTCGATAAGTGCGGCATTCGTATTATGTACAGGGCTCGCATCGCACGACAATCGCAGCGTGTATCGGCTGTCGTGGTATACTATATGCAACGCAGAGCTATCAATACTAAACACCGGTCGGCCTTGCCCCTTTTTTAGGATCATGAGGAAAGTAAAGATTGCAGACTCAACTCGCGTAGTTCGCAAATTGTACATCTGCTTGAGGCTCCACGAGGCACATGCGGAACAGAACCCGATAATGCTTTTAGCAATGCCTTTTCAGCTTAGAAGAGACGCACAGTTTAAGATCGTGTTCAATTAAAATTTAATTGCACAAAATCTCTTCCAGCTGCTGTTTGGTTCTTGCCCTACAGAGGCCAAGGTGACGCGGCGACCACCGGATGACTCAGCGACGACAAGCCTGCTCGGCCGTCTCACTATACGACAATGGAAAATGGAGCTTTCGCAATAATACACGCCGTCAGGCTAGAAAAAAAAAAAAAAGTGACAGAATCTTGACAGTGAGCCGATGGAGACGGACAGAAGCCGCCAGCTGCGTCCTTCGTCTCCATTGTCTCCGCGGAAGAAGTTCAGGTACGGAGAGAAAGCAGCGGACCTTGGCACAGAACTCCCGGTCAGGACAGGATCGTTCCCCATTGTGCAGCTGGGCCCTAGTTTTAAGGTCGGCGCCGAAGAACTACGCATCTGCAGCAAACAGACCAGCTGCTCTAGCTGGCCCTCTCAACTGTGAGACGTCGAGGCTCTGGATTACGAAATGTGCGCGCGACCTCTTGAAACGCGGCCAAAGGTGCCAACCAACACACAAGAGATAGAAGAACGCACTCGATAGCCTTGCGATAAACGGAACATTTGACGCCGTGACCAGGAACTGTCTAGCTTGAAATAAACGGCGATAACCGATGGACGGTTAGCGTTTCCACCGCATTACGGTGGGGTATGCTGACAAGTCTCGGGACGTCAGTGCGCGTACACTATGCTCCGGGAAGCCGAACATAGAGCTCGCTTCAGCCGAAACGTCGCCCGTGTATCCGCTCACGTAGCCGGGCCTGAGGATGGGGCCGCGCCGCCATGGCAGTCACGCGGCGAAGGTGGGGCCGCGCACGCTCCCCTCTTCGGTTCCGGAAGATCCGACGACGGCGCCGCGCTCCGTTGTTTACGGGCCGGCAGAAGATAGACACCGCTTGAACTCTGCGGCGACGGCCGCACGTTGTTATTAGGCGCCAGTTGACAACAGCTTGCGTAAGGCGGCCTCAGGTGGCCCCTGATCACGCCCCGCCCGCACTTCACGGTGTACCCTTTGATCTGAGCCACCGCTTGCGAAACTGATCTGCGTCGTCGCAAAGGCTGCTGCTTGAGCAGGAAGTGTTTTCGATAATTCGTGTCCGGTGACTGACGCCAGGGGAGCCCCCTATCTCGGAGCTCTCGTCTCTAGATGGGGCTTGCGCAACGAGGGCTCGGTCAAACGTCGAGCGTCGGCTTCGAGGAAAAGCGCCCAAGTCGCCGCGGCTCTCGAGGCGCGATAGCTGGCTGCACCTAAAACGCAGCCTATGCCACTAGCCCCGTTGCAGATCTCTTCGAGAACGGCGAGGAGCCCGAATTTCAGTTGAAATGCCGCAGCAGAATGCCAACAATGAAGTGATTGGTCTGGTCTATGGGGTTTAACGTCCCAAAGCGACTCGGGCTATGAGGGACACCGTAGTGAAGGGCTCCGGAAATTTCGACCACCTGGGGTTCTTTCACGTGCACTGACATCGCACAGCACACGAGCCTCTAGAATTTCGCCTCCATAGAAATTCGACCGCCGCGGCCGGGATCGAACCCGCGTCTTTCGGGTCAGCAGCCGAGCACCATAACCACTGAACCACCGCGGCGGACAACAATGAAGTGAGGCTGAGCTTGCACTTCGCCTGCTATTTAAGACGGAGTTGTGTTCCCTACCATAACCATAATTTCCATCTCTCTGCCGGCACATAGAACGAACTTCCCAGACAAGGTAACAGGTAAAATACAAAGGTTTAATTACATGAAGAAAGTAAGACAAGAAGGTAAAGTAGGGAGACAAGGTTACAAGATTTAAGAAAAAGCCATTTCCCATGCCGAACAGCGGCTTAAATAGGGTGTCCTGTCCCCAGGTCCCTAGTTGGGGAAATTGGTTAATCAAAAATGTGTCCAATCACTGTGAACTGAGTCACGTGTCCATTCGTAGTGGTCCGCCCACAAGGACGTCCCCCAGTTCACCCTCGCCACTTCTTCGAAGATGCTGTCCGGCCGATCCCTCGCGGCAACGATGACAAGCCGTTGAGTTCGAGCCATTCGTCAGCCGAAACACGAGTCCGACGCCTGCACTTCACAGCGAGCCGCGGGGACGGATGGCCGGCGTCGCACTTGCGCCGAAAGGTTCCAGGAAGACCGGAAGCCGTTACCGAAGCGCGAGCACGCCAGCACCCGCGCTGGCCACAAACAACACAGAACAGCCGCCGACACACCATGCCGTTGCGTTTCGTTTGGGTTTGGCACCGCTAATGGGAGTTGAGCCGTTCCCGTGCAGCGGATGTCCCCCCATAAACCACCAGGGGGTCCCCTTGTTGACGCCGCTCCCTGCTTTCGGGGTGCCGGGGCCGCCACGCCGACGCCTCTCCGAAGTCCTGTCTATTGACAGTTTCCAGATGTCTGGAGATTCTTTGTAGACCGGCGTTACGCGTCTTTAACACATATGGCACCAATGGGCCGTCCCGATGCTTCGGCGCTTTAGCGGAAGGAGTCGAGCGTAACAGACGGTGATTTAGGTAAATATGTCCTTTTATAAAACGCGGGTCCCTCAAACCGTGCGCTAATACCTTCCTTTCCTATATACTGCTCTTTGTACCAATTCCCGCAGCGACTCTCAACTAGCAGCATTAGTAAATAATGAAAGAGGCAACCCCATTATGCGCATAGTTACGCGTGCCCTCTATGTACGCACGATAATCATATACACACCTTGATAGTCTGCACACCACATTGCAGCGGAGGCAGAGCTTTACACCTGGGCCTCCGCTGGGTTTGCATTCGCCCCCCTCCCCCAACATAATATTACCGCTGACCCAACACCGTGCCTCGTTCTCATTACGGCAGCGCCTAACACGCCGTTACGGAAAGCCGCGCGGACAGATGGTGTCACGGGTTACCTCGTTTCGGGTGGCCTGCCTGAACGCGCACTGGCACACGCCGACGAGGAAATGATCGCACACCACACCTTGACCCCCAGTGGCGTGACGAAGAGCCTAAAAAAAATGAGAGAATTCGTAGAGAAAAAAAAAAGGGGGGGGGGGGGGATATAGACAAGCCATCCCTTACGGCATTAAAAGAGGGGGGGGGGGGGGGGGGGAGGCCGGAACCGAGCTGAATATGAAATATGGCAGTATAGTCCACGCTGCGCCCACGGTCACCGAATACCCCGCTGCAGCGATCGAGGAAGCCGGGACCGCTCGAGGAAGCGGCGGCGTACGCGCTTATACAACAGCGGCGAATAATACTGCCCGGCCGCACAGCGCGCACGCACGCACGCCCGCGTGCGGTGGTGGTGGTCTCTGTATGCACAGCGCAGGATGCCACGCAAAGCGTAACCGGAAGTGGCGCACCTGCGCCTACACTCACACCATACAGCCTGCATCGCTCGCACGCACTGGGACACAGTCGGCTAACCCCGGAAACAGAGACAGGGGGGAGGGGAGGGGAGTAAATTGAGAGGCGACACAGAAATCACCACTGGCTGGGGAAAAAAAAAAGGGAGGCGTCAATCCCTCGGGGCTAGCGGTCGCTGAGCACGCGATAACCGCGATAAAGAAAAGCCCAGCCGATATCTAACTCAAAGCAGCGCCGACGGCGAATGTCACCGGAGCCGTCTAAGTGAGACTTCATTCATCGTAAGAGCACGCGATGTGCCCCACACTCAAGTGGCTCGTCCTGTTCGCAGTGTGTTCTCGTGGGCGAATACATGGCTTGTTCGCCGAAGTGGCCCGCCATCAAGCCGCAAAGTAATCAGAGCTCGTGCGGCTGAGGGAGCTACTGCCACTGCAAGCAGTAAAGTGCGCACTGCCAGCGCTAACAAAGACCCCAGCTCACCTTGGACGACAAGTAACGGAGAGTCGACCGAACTGCCGCATTTCGTATACAAATCGCCCCTAGCGCTATAATTCTACCGATCACTCGACGCCACCATGCACCCACCTCGACGATTGCGCGACGTGGTCAGGGTCGTCAATTATTCGCCCGGCTCTTACCATTGCTCGACAGCTTCTCTGCAACGTGTGCGGCGCTTCTACAGAACGCTACGCCACCGCACTGAACAGAACAGCTCATCACTGCGAGGTACATCTGAAAAGTGCAGCGCGACATTCCGAAGGGCAGCCGCTCAAGACGGCCGCTGTAGACGCGAACGGCAGAAAGACGTACGGCGAAGAGCGCGCCGTGGGCAACGAATACGTGGCGGCCAGACAACGTCCAACAAGGGGCGCTTCCTCCGCCCACTAAAAGAGTCTGCAGCGCAGCAGACAACAGCATAAGTTGCGATAAGTACCGTCAGCGTCGACGTGAAGTAATTCTGAACAGAAAGAAAGAGTTAAAAAAAATACAGTTGCGGACAGTGAAAGAGAGAGAGAGAGAGAGAGAGAGAAGCAACGGGACGCATGTGGGGCGTAAATGTTTCTTCAAGAAAAAGCGAGGGACAGGCGAAACGCGTGTGGCCGCCGGCTAAGGGCAGGCGCAGAGACATACGCGCTATTGAAATATCACGCGTCGCCGACGGCATGCGAGGTGAGCTCAAGAGCGGCACGAAAACGGAGAGCGCGCGCGCGCAGAGGCGGCCGCCCGACGTCGCCGCCTCGCGAGACGGTCGGAGGAGACAAAGACGCGAAGAAGGCCACCGGCGAGGAACGCGTGCCGGCTGCAGAGCGGTGCAAAACGCGCCCCTCAGCCGGCGGTCAAGGACGCCGGCTGAGGGGACCGGTGGTGGTGGCACAGCGGCGGCACCGGCCGCCGATCTCTGGGCGGGACTCGCTGCTGCTGTCCCGCCGGGAGAGACCTTACGCGCGCTCTCTCCTATGGCGTCCACCCGTTCTACTCGTCGTTCCCTTATTACGAACCGATTCTGCATGGAGCGACCTCCGGTCAGGTTCCGAACGCAGATAACAGACGCAGATACGCGGGGACGATACCTGGCTGACCTCTGCGGGGGCAGATGGCGACGGCGAAAAAAACATTACGGCCCCTTCGAAGAAGGCCGGACTGTGCCCTTCGAGCGAGAGAGCCGGTCGGGCGTCTGCGCAGCTTCATTTCGACGAGAGTGCACTTCGGATGAGGCATGGCTAGTATACAGGCTGCTTCGTCGCAGGCTGGAAACTTTTTCTTCTTTCCCATGGCACCGAGTGCGTGAGGCTGGGCCGCTCATCTCAGATGAACAGCGCGCACTTAGACAACCTCCGTTCCTTCGTAACCGTCAGTGCCCGGAACGGAGACTTTCGGTACTTGGCAGTGCACGTCCCATAAAGCGCTTAAAAGCACGGCGGCTTGCCATGAATTTGCAATGCAGATGGCGAAAATACGGCCGCATGCACTTAGCGCGTCTCTATAGAAAAAAAAAGAACACGAAGTTGCAAATTTAGCTCCCGCTTTTTCAGGGTATACCTGCTTCAACTCCTTGACGCTGCGCGCAAAGCTGAAAGTACACTCGGTGCGACCTCGGCGTGAATTCCCGGGAGTGTTTTCGTCCGGCAGGCGCGCCTTTCCGTTACGAGTCGGTTCGTGTCCAAAGGGAATAACGGAGGCCAGGAGAAGAGCGGTGCAAAGAAGTTGCGCTCATCGTGAGGGCACGACACTACATCTGCTGGCGACCATTCTTTCGTCCCACGACGGCATCGCACGCCAATGGGCAGGATGCCCTGGACAGCTCCGCACTGACCCTGACCAGACAGTATAGAGGCCGGTTTTCGCACAGGCCACTAGACACACGATCGTTTCAAGGTGGTGCCGGTAGAGGCACTATTATCCACATTTACTTTTAAGTACTTCAATATAAATTATAACCAAGCACAGCCACTACGTCTCTCGCTGGATGAAGGAACTGCGGTGTCTTGCAGTGCTTATCAAGGGGAGCGGGTTCCCATCGCCAGCAAGCCGCGCGACGGACACGGCACATTTTTCCGCGGACTCAGCGCCAAAGTCTAGATCATGGCCTACGGCTGGGCCGTCGCCAATATACCACGCATGAGGCGACCTCCGGTCGAAGCTCTACAAGTTCCAGGTTCGCTGACGCACACGCGCAACCATTTCGGGGTTCAGCCCCAGACTCCCACCATCCCAGGCGACGCAACACCGAAAGGGAAGACCCCTAAACAAAGCGACAACTGCAAGCGTTAAGGCGCGCACACCACCGCACAGGGTACGAGAGTATCCTCACTAAAGAGACTTTAATCCTCACTGCGCTGAGCTGCCCCGTGCACGACAGGCCCGCTCGCCGGCGCCGATCGCGGAACACGACGCACGCAGTGCCGCACAGGTTCCGCCGGCGCCACATGCGGGTCGTGACTGCACGCCAAGCATTATATACGGGCATCTCGCTGCAAAGCCGCCATTACAGCCGGAGGAGGAGGAGAATCGACGGCGTGTTGCCCGCACGGGATCGTGGGGAAGAAAAAAAAATAATCCGAAAGCATTAGGCAATACACCGACTGGACACGCGCACTGGTTCAGTGCGTGCAAACAGTAGCACGAGCTGCGGCGCTTCCATTTCTGTATACAGTCCGGCGCGGAACACCGGGAATCAATTCACCGGTACGAGCACACCAACGCCGTAGAAGGGGAAGGGTCAAGAGGTGGAGGGAAAGGCAGCTACCAAGAGCGTTCGTTTGGAAGAAGGCCCAAAGGCGCGCAGAATACAAATAAGCTCAGCGGGCTCTCGCTAGCTCACGTTTTTTTTTTTTTTTTTTTACCGTGAAAACGGAAGCGAGGAAAGGAAGAGGTTGAATAGTTTTACGCCGACATAGAACAGGATGCGGTGGCATGCACTGGCGTACTCCTCTTCCCCGCCGTCGGCGGCGGCGCAGACAGCGTTCGAATGATCGCTCACGATCGGCAATCGATGGGCACGCGCGCGACGGGAAAGCGCGGCTTCCCCGCGAGCGCGAACTTCTTATTCCGGTCCATTTCTCTCTCGGCCGTGACGCCGCCGGATACGGAGCCTGTGCTCCGCGGCTGCTGCGAACAGCCCCGCAGCGCGAAGCGAGCCCGACCAGCGAGCACAACAGCGTGCGTGCGCGAACATGAAAATGCATGGCCAGGAAACTGGAACAAAAAAAAAAAATGCAAATTCAGTATTGATATAACTACGGCACCAAATCCGGTATTCACTATTGCACCCCGCTGTTGCAAACCCAACCGGTGCTAAAGACGGTGCACGAGCTGTAGCGACGACTACGGCTACCAAGGTGTTTACCGGCGTCCCTCCACCACTACCGAGCAAGGTACAGAAGCGCGCTCTGGGATTCCTCTCGGGGAACGACGGGCGCACGCGTGACTCCGAGGCGGTTGCGAGGTCTCAGTAGAGTACGAGCACTATTATATATACATATATATACACGTGCGATTACAATCGCCTCATCCATAAGGCTCGCACATAATCGACACATCGCTCGGAATCATTCATGGCACGCGCGAAAACCCGATTACGGCGATTGGCACGAAGAGAAAAACCTGCAGTGTGATTCGTTTCCGCTAAACATGTCTATAATATATGCAATATGTATTTTTTTTTTTAGGTGCAGTTTTCTAGTACAGTAGTCCAGGGAAGCCGCTAGGGATGATGGCTGTCATTGATGAAGATTATGGAGATGGTTGTTGTCTACGGCAATCGAAACGTGCACTTTGCCGGTGAACACCTCGCCTTAACGTCCCGTCAAAGTAATGCAAGTGTTCTCTATTTTAGGAGTTACATTTCTGGACAGATACCGATACGGCCCGCTAGGCGCACCTGTTCTAGTGTTATGAGGGCTCAAACTGCTAACTTTTTTTCGAAGACTTTTTGCGACTACCATTAACCCCCTCCCCGTATTAGTTAACCTGTCAAATACATTCAAGTGTAATTAGGAACTTGCCAGTCACATCATTGCAAAGCGATAATGCTGAGCTTTACGGAAACACCAATTACCAAACCATTCGTACATTTCCTCTCTACATTTCGTCTCTTCTCTCTCTGTAATGGTCAAAAGTGCGCACAACTTTCGCAAGTTTTCCGCTCGAAAACATCGGACAGCGCTCCGCTACAGCTTCGCCCGATATGCGTCGAGGTCGCGCACAGCAGGTGTTCCGTGCGCAGCCTCATCGAAGCGGCCCTGCCACGCGCAACAACTGCCGCGAGAACTGAAACACTGCGCAAAGGTCGACGCCTGGGAAGAATGCACGCCCACGTTTCATTGGGGGATAACAACAGAGTGCCCGACCGGCCACGCCCCCGGCGGAAGGGTGAACGGCCAGCGAGAGACAGCGAACTATCCCGTTACACGCTCTAGCGACGAGAACGGTGCGTAGATGCAACTTCACACGCTCCAACAAGTAGCTCGCGACACAGCTGCGGCTGCAGATTATCTGGTTGCAGGCTACAGGCCGCGAGCGAATACGACATCGCAATTCGTGACGCAGACGACGCGTTGTGGGAGACCTAGTGGACATAGCTATGGCTTTTAGCAAAACATGTCGACCGCCATAGGCGAAGTCTAAGGCAGTGCGGGAGGCTCACATCCTTATACAGATACAGCTTAACACACTTGTCACACATGCACGGCTTTGATCTCTACAAATTCCGACGCGATCCTTCATGTCCCAACTGCCCTGCCATTTATGCCAGCCTCTCCCACTGTTTATTCTCCAGCCCGGTTGCCCTGCCATCGCGATTCTTTCCCACCCCTTCCCACACTGTCGGGACCGGGCTGGACTGGCTTGAAGAAGGTGAAGACGAACAGCGCATGCTCGTGCAGCAGGCCATCGACTTCCTGGGTGCATATAACTAATACTACTGTTAGTAGTAGTAGTAGTAGTAGTAGTAGTAGTAGTAGTAGTAGTAGTAGTAGTAGTAGTAGTAGTAGTAGTAGTAGTAGTAGTAGGCTAGACAGATATAGGCTGCACATTATGCGCATAAGTCGAAGTCGAAGACGGGTGGGAAAGACTAGCACCATCTGTACTGCTACTGCACAATATAACGAGCGAGATAACAGTAAAAACAGCGCCTTTAGAGCGTGCTATCAAAGCACCGGGGTCGCACGACCACAGGCTACGGAAGCATATGCACGGTCGGAAATGCGTCTGAGCTGCACGACCAACACACACCCGTGCCGTTGGCATAAGCATACTGGATGCCAGGAATGGTTTCCCGTCCCTTCCCTTTCAAGGCTACAAATTCAGGTGAAAAAGAAAGGGGGAAAACACAAGGACCTCAGTAAGAGGTACTACTCATTTGCAGCATTCTCTCGCAACTCAGAATAGCGGTAGCCGACAGCTGAAAACGAAAGGAAGGACTGCAATACCGCACCTCTCGGGCCTACCGAGTTGAAGCGAGGAAAGCGGCATCATCAGCTTATCTTACCATACATTCTGACCAGTTGGCTGGAGAGAGAAAAGAAGGAAAGGAAAGGATGGAGGGGATTCTGCTCCAGGCGACGGGCAATTACGTTCCCCTCCTGCCGTCGAAACGGAACGCATTTTCCGCTCCACGCGTCAGCTGATAAGATACGACCCGGCTAACAGCCGCGTGTCTCGCCGCTTGCTTTCCGCCGCGGCTGCTAAATATACGCACGTATTTCGCGGCAGCTGCTAATAGATGGCGCTTCAGATGGGGTGCGTCGCCGCGTCGGATGTTAGCAGCGACCGCCCGTCCAAGCGGGAAGGAAGAAAAGGATGCAGAGAAGCGAGATGCTCCAAATCGATAGCGCTGTGAGACGCTCTCGTCATAGGGGAAATATGTAGCTACCTCAGAGGGAGCAACTTCTACAACAGGCCACGGTGATAAGCTGCACTGGGCGGGAGCGCTGGTATCGGCGATAGTGCCCGAAGGGGAAGCCCACTTCAAGATAAGATTGCCGGAGAATTCGACGGACAAATACAGTAAAAAGAGAGAGTGCGGTTTGATAACGCTTAATGGGGGCAGAAGCGGGCTAAGTATACATAACACACACGGCTCAACTCACGTGCCCGGGAACTGACTATACTGCAGGCGAGTACGCTACGCCGGCCACACGCACCGAATTAACGTAACCCAACCTAACGAACACGCCCCGCAAGAAACGCGCGAGGGATATTTCGGTAACAGAGGCGACGCAAACGAATACAGTATACATATTCGTGACTCTGAAAACTTAAACGTACCGTCTTTGTCAAAATTAACCAGGCTGCATGGTTTCCTTCTAGCTTGTATAGTGGAGCCCTTGTGGCTTTCCTAAAGACCAAAAGTTGTTGGAAGGTAAGAAGATCCCCAATCCTTACCTTTATCGACCATTTCAGCTTCAGGGAAGCTGCAAGGGCTCCACTGTACGAGCTATAAGCAAACCATGCAGCCTGGTTACTTTTGACAAAGACTGTAGGCATTAAATTTAGCACGGCCATGTAGGCGTTTTTTTTTTCTTTATGCAAAACATGTAGTTCATCCCGTTTAGGCATTATCAGCGTACGGAGTTATTCCTGACACGGTCCGCACACGGCATCTGAAATGGACCTCTTTCTCTCTTCTTTCACTGCCTCCTTTATCCCTTCCCTTACGGCGCGGTTCGGGTGTCCACCGAGATGCGTGAGACAGTTATTGCGTAATTTCATTTCCTCAAGGCCAATTTTTAATTTTACCCATTAACACTACACACAGATGTCGCTATGAAGAAGAGAAATACGCTCTTCTCGCAAGTACACACAACGTAAGGGACACCACTGCTCTGGCGAAATCGACCACGTGACCTTTACTGAATTCTTACAGATGGCAGGACAGACCGCTGACTCGCGTCCATCAGCCGCCCGCTGACGGCATCCCTACTATATGACGAAACCCTGACGGCGAGCCTACAGGGAGCCAGAAGTAACAAGTTCCGCATGATTCCGTCAAGAAAGAAAAAAAAAAAAGCTGGCAGCGGGGCGTCACCTCGCGAATAAAAACACGATCCGCTCATCGCGGCCGTTATCCGCTCTCGTCATGTCGGACTCGTCATCGGCGCGATGGATCGCACTGGCACGGAACACCCGACTGCAGCGCGCGCGCCTAACCCGGCAGTCACAGGCGGAGACTTCGACGGCATGCGCACTCTGCATCTTCTCTCTCCATTAATGCCAAGCACCGTTTGCGGCGTACAGACTCAAAAGTAACCAGGCTGCACGTTTTTCTTCTCAGTCGTATATTAAAGCTATTATGCCAGCCCTCAAGCTCCAAATCTCTTTATGGTAAGAGGAACCCAACTTCTCACCTTCAAATAACTTTTTGACCTTCAGGGAAGACGTGCGGGCTCTGTTAGACGAATGAGAAGCAAACCGTGGAGTCTGGTTACTTTTGACAAAGGCAGTACGTACCTACACTATACCGTAATGACCAGGAGGCCTCAGATCGTGATCTCAATGTGAGCCCACTCTCACCGCAACTCAAATCATGATCCGAATGTGAGCCCGGAGACTCATGACTCGGATAGTGATCTAAACGCGAGTCCCGACTCGCTCACGACTCAAATCATGATCTAAATACGCGCCCGGACTCAGACCTCAGATTGTGATCTAGGTGAGTCCGGACTCAAGTCTCAGACCGTGATCTGTAGGTGAGTCCGGACTAAATACTCAGATCATGATCTGAATGTCAGTGCGGACTCACGACTCAGATCATGATCTCAAACGAGCCTGAGTGAGATAGTGAGTCGATTCGTGAGCGAGTCCCCCGACGTATGGACAAGACAGACCACCACGGGACAGACAGTTCACCCTCCTCCCCTAAAATAAAAAAAACACTAAGTAAAAATAAAGTGCAGACACGCAGTCGGCATGTCTCGGAGACGAGACGGAGGAAGCCCCCGTTCCCTGCCGGGGCTTCCTGCGACGCGCGCAGCACGACACGGCGTGCGGCGGTGGCCGAGGAAAAACGTCGCGCAGGAAGCCCCGGCGACACCCACAACGCGGAGGAGAAGACTCCTTCCACTTCGTGCGAGGGAAGCAAGCCACGAGGCTGCCGCCGGCGGAAAGCCGACGCGAAGCCGGGATGCCTGCCATCCACCACGACGACCACGCGCGTCGCGCAGGGAACAAGGAACGGAGGGAGGCGAGGCTGCACCAAATACGCCCGCTGGCGCCCGAACGGGGCGACCCGGCGAAATCCGATACGTGGGTGGGGCGCGCTGCAAACGGAACTGGACGTCGATGACAGACAAATAACTGGCCGCGGAAGGCTCACAACCGCTACACGCTGACGTCGTTTCCCGCGCCAGAACGGAAGGGTCAGCCAGTGCTTACGTTGCGCGGTCGGCTAGCTGGTAAACGACTGACTGCAAACCCGAAATGGCCGCAACAAAACACAGCGAGATAACCCATTCGCCGCTCAGTGTTGTGGCGTCGTCCCGCTTCAGCCGCTCCGTTTGCACACGCAATCAGCACCCGTCAGGGGAGGCGTCGTTGCGGCATACGCACCTTCGCCCCCAGTATCCGCAGTCGCTGAGCCGCACGACGGTTGCGGCGGCGGCACCAGCGGACCGGTCCCCGCAGTAGGTCGCCGGAAAGGAAGAAGCGAACCGGGGGCATCCTTTCCGCGGGCAGCAGAAGCAGCATCCCCGCCTGCGAGCGTGGCTAGCGGCGCGTTTACAGGGGACCCGCTGCAACCCGGATCACGTGATGGTGGATGAGTTAGGATGGAAGAGAGGGGGGAGGGAGGGGGGAGGGGGGGAGGGAGGGGGGGGGGGGTTGCGTCGCGAAAGTGCGCGCCTCTGCGCAGCCCGGCACTGCACGTACTTCTTTGCACACTTTGAAAGACGTTAAAACGCGTGCGCTGCACCGCACGAGCGCGGCTGCGACGTGCCCGCCCAGCGAGAGGCGGAATATGGCCGCGCCCACGCGCTGGCCATCTTCGGCGGTGTTCCTCACGGCACGCGCAGGCTCACAACGTGCGACAAGCAGTTCGTCCGCATCGCTACAAGAATAGCAGCTGCGCGGGGTACACGCATGCACGCCGCAGCGATTGCACGAACATTCAAACATGTCAGCGATTTGAGGAAGAGGCCGCTAGAACGATAAACCACCCTCTCTCTTTATTTTGTTTTGTTTTCAGCTCCCATCATATCGCGCCGTGTCGGTCGCTACGTCCGCACGAGCTAGCATCGAAACTCATCCGGGACTCGGCTCCGAGCTACAGTTCTACATCCTCCACACGTACGACTACTTTCTTGCAGCAATATCTTAACCTCCCAAGTGCGCCCATGAACACCGATACGGACTGTCAGTGACGGCAGTGCCCGCACTCGCGTGGAGTTATGCGGGGGGAGGGGGTGCAGACAGAGCATTTTAGTGGGGAGCAATTTTGCGCGCGTCACGAAACCGTTCACAATATCCGAGCACGGCAGCACCGCCCCCCGAACGTGAGCAAGGGAACGTACAGTAAGACACGCGTTCGAGCCGCTTACAGCGGGTTAACGCGGCAAAGAGAACGGAACAAAGAATGCCGCACTGCAACAATGCGGCGGCCTCGCGTCAAGAACGACAGACCGCACAATAACGCGTACACGCTCGCAAGAACAACCGCACACGGCCGGCTCCGACGGCGAGCGCGCACAATGCACGCTACCTCGGAGTGGCGGCGAAACGAGGCGAAACGAAACGTAATGTGGCAGCACTAACGGCAACCGAGCAGCGCCACGAAGACGGAGGGCCGCGCCGCACCGGCGCTCGTGTGGCGCCATGCGCGCAGGTGGGCAGACCGCGTACCCGATCGGAATCCCGGCTGAAAAACCAGCGGCTTTACTGAAAGAGCCTTGGCCTAGCGCTCGCACTGGTCCTCAGAGTCCGCAGAAACGCACCCAGCTTCCAAATTTTCTCTCTTTGTAGGTTTCCTCTCTCCGTTTCTTGTTTTCAAAGCACGCGGCGTCGGTCTGCGCACCCACCAATGGACTCCGACAAGCAAGGCGAAACTGCCAGTGTTGCCCATTTCGGGCATACATTCCGTGTGTTACAAAATTTTACAATAAACCGCGCTGTTCATTGCAATGGAGCGGAGGACTGTAAACTTTTGCAACAGACTGAAGGTGTGCAGCCTGCCTAGTGCCAGGCGGCCCACCTACCAAGCGGGGTGTAGGTAACTTGTCAGTTGTTTACACATGATTGCAGGCCTTTAAGGTAAATGCTTTAAAGGGCCCGTGCCCACCCCAGCGCAGCAGACACTCTCTACCTCTCTTTGAGCGAGCCTCCTCTCCTTCCATTCCCTCCTCGAAATTCTTCTCTCCCGCTCCTCGTCGAGTAGGCTCGGCAAGGCAAAATCACCCCTTCCTTCTCCGGTGTAAGCCGGAGGCGTGGTGTCTGTGGAGTGCGTCACAGGGCGACGTCATGGCCCCGCCTTCAATAGAATTCTTTTCTTGGTTTTTGCATTTTCTCCGAACACTGAACGATCGAGAGGCGCGATCGGCTCGACCACCTAGACTTGTTAGCGAGCGCATCCTTTCATACATCTGTTTGTCATTCCCAGTTAACGAGCCACCTTTTCATTTTCTTTTAGGCCTCCCCACCGTTTCACGAGCGGAGGGGCGGAAGTCGGTTGTGTTCGAAACACACGGCGAAGCGCGGACCCGGCAACCGCCCGTTTGCTTTTCTCCACGCGTGTTTGTGTTCTGTGTGTTTGTGTCTTTTCTCCGCTCCAAAGCATATGTCATTCATTGGAGTCAAGGCGTACGCAAGATGCACGAAAGATAAGCGGTGTGTTTGCGGAGCGGTCATGAAGTGGGCGAGCGAGGGAAAGGCTCTGCTGCACTACTAATTAAAACCTTGTTTTGGGGGGCTCGCATAGAAGAAAAGAAACTGAGAAGGGAGCGCGCACGCAGAGCGTCTCGTGACGGGATCACGGCGGGGGGGGGGGGGGGGGGGGGGGGGGCGAACCAACTCCCTCACTTTTACTATTTTTTACTTTTTATGGCTAGGGTTCAAGGCTGTCGCCGCACGCCCCCTCCACAGTTTTTTTTTTTTTGTTCCTTCATGCGGGCTTGTAGGCATGAGCCAGAACAGAAGGCGCTGCGGAAAGCCTTGTGCAGACGACGCGACGCCAAGGCTACGCCCAACCTTCTCCCGTCAGTCAGAACGATGCACCAATGGAGTGCCTTTAGCGAAAGTAGCCCCCCTTGACGTCAGCGGGGTGCAGAGTAGTGGGCCGGGCCCGTTTTTGAAGGAAGGAAAGAACGAACGGGCTTTGATTTGAATTTTCGCAGCTTTTCGGGGCGCGCATGGCCCTAGTATTTTGCAGAGGTTATCTTCGATGCCTCATCTATGCAGTGGGCTTGTTTTTCAAAAATGTCCGGACCCTGGGCAGTGGCCCTTTAAGGCTTATGGTCTTTATGGCGAAGACGTTTGTGGTAAAGGCCCGTATGGTGAAGGCGTTCAGGGTAAAGGCCTTTAGGTCAAATGTCTCTAGCACGCAAGGACCTTAAGTGCCCACCGTACCTAGTGCTACTGGACGATAATCCGCCATTGGCCATGCTAAACCATCTGCTTTTTTATTTTTTTTTTGCTACGCAACGACCTGGACGTGGTAGCTTTCATTCCGGAAAGGGAAAGAGGAGGAAGCGAGTGGCAGCCATCGTAACTGCATCATTCAGAGCACTACCCGTAAAACAAGGGACGGATCAAAGCACCAAAGGGCGGCGGGCAAGCACTCGCCAATGCGCCGAGGAGGCCAACAAGGCAGGGAGAGCCATTCGACGACTGGCTCTTTCCATACCGTTCAGCCGGCACCAAAGAACACAAAAACAAACCCACGAAACCGACGTGCGCGTCGTACTCCCACACGAGAAGAGTGAGTGGGGGCGGAAACTGGCCCGAAACGCGGAAGTGTCTCCGGCGGGGCGACACCCGCGAGTCAGCGACCGGGCCCCAATGCGACTGGCGCCACGGTGATTGATCCGGCGCGCCTGTTGTGGCCCAAACAGGCGTCGGCTGCTCGGCAACCGAGGGAGCACCGATGACACGACGACGACGCGCTGCCTTTTCCTGCTCCTACCACAAACAATCACGCCAGAAGAAGAGGTGAAACCTGAAATGGCGGCTCGGCTCTTAGCTGCACCCGCTCTGAGGATGCGGCGTCTGTTACCCCATGGGTTCTGAAGGAGAAAGGCAGCAACGCGCGGAGTTACGAGTCTGACCGCGTTGGCTGTCAGAAACCCGGCTGACCAAGCCGGTGTGGGCACCGAGTATCAAGATTATTTGCTGTCTGACGATGGAGAACACGCAAAAAGGAAACAAACAAACCAAAAATAGTTGGGGACAGGCTGCAGTGCATTACCGCTGTTTCCTTTCATCCCCCCACCTCTATTTATTATGGGCCCCGACGAGTGAATGAACAACGTAGCAGCACAGGCGATTTTATATTTTATCTTCCGGTCTGACGTTACCAGCCAATCAGTCTCACACAAACACACGTGTACACAAACCGCTCTCACATAGGTTGCATACGGTATGGATAGATAATATACCCCCAATTTTCCCACTATCGCGCACCTAAAGCGTGACCGGCCAGTGAAACAAGTGCCACGAGGCTTGAGCCACCTAAGGGAAGTGACGTAAAAGAGAGCAAAGTGCACCGTTAAAAAGTTCGCACAAAGTGGTGGCCCCATACGGTAAGTATACCGTACTACGACCGCCGATCGTTCCTTCATTTCTCCTTCCTCGCAGTCCAGACGGAAGGGGGGGGGGGGGGGGGGGGGAGATTAAGCGCCTTAACGATCAACGGCCTGTCCGCGCCGTCTCCCCGTTCCGCCTTGAGCGCACAGCTCTCAGTCGTACGTAAGAGGCACACTCGAAATGCCGCCCACGTCAGAAATCAGAACCGGAGACGGAAAAAAGGAGTAATACACGCATCAGACGTGACAAGGCCAGCTGCAGTGAGCCGCCCAACAAACACCGCGTGTAACACAAGGTAGTAAGTAAGTGCACACACACAGCCCACAACGCGGGGCGATACCGGGCGGAGCATGACGACAGCCGCTACACAAAAGGGAGGCAGCACAGGAGCGCGGTCAGCGAGGCTGTCCTCGATGTCCGGCGGCCGCGTCCCGCCATACACTGAAGAAGCAGCAACACGGGAGACGGAGACAAAAGGTTGGCTCCACCAAAGCGGCAAAATCGGAACACGGGCAGCGGGGGCGGCGAAAAAGAAGCCAGGTACAAAGCCACCATCATCACGGGCCCTTTAAAAAGAGCGACCCGTCCAGGCGACCGAGCAGGAGATGCCAGGGGACGGCCCCCTCCACCCACCCACCCACCCAAGCGCGGCACACTGGTCTTCCACGACGGACAAAGACACGAGGGAAACAGGCGGCTCTGCTGTACAGCTGTACTGTAGTGGTCCGGTTCTCGTAGCAGGTGCGGGATGGGCGGAAAGGGTCCGTGCCGGCGGACACGAAAGGAGATGGGACACGGCGGCCGGACACGCCGTGGGGCACGCTCGAGAGCGGACGGACGGACAGACACGCACGGAGGGGGGGCCGAGGAGGCATCAACGGCGGCCCGATTCCGTCGCGGCTCGTCGGCAAACTTCCGCGCGGGCGGAGGAAACGCCGCGGGAGGGGCGAGAAAAAGTGGCGGGGGAAAGATGGGAAAACGAAATAAGAGGAATACGCGCGGCAAACAAAGAGAACGGGGGAGGAGGAGGCAGCTAGAGACGGACGGATCGGTGCCACCGCGAAGACAAGACGGGGTGCGCGCTGCCGTCCCGCCGCGAGACACGCGAAATCCCCCGCCTCTTCCTGCGTGTGACGGTAGGCTTGCGTCATCACGCAGAACGCCGGACACAGATTATGAACTGCCGGAGGTACAGCGAAGAAAAGGGCGGCTCCCCCAATGCGCGCCGACTTCGCCAGTGCTCTGTTGCTGCTGCTGCCACGCGACGATGTCAACGTGATGGAGTCGCGGTGTTTCTCCATCAATAGGCGCCAACAGGTGGTGTGTTCGACCAGTGAAACAGACGTGCAGCCTTCGTTTTTAGTTTTGCACACGTGAGCGCAAGCGCCACAACTTAGCATGACGCTGCGTGCGCAAATAAAAAAAAAAATCTACACGTCAAGAAGCAAACACTTGTCCATACCTTGTAGGTCACTGTGCAAGTAACGATTTATTTTCTCGATAAACTAATTTACACGCCCCTCCGTCTCGAAGAAATTGGGCGTCCACTGTCGTATAGGCGGCCATTCACTGGCGCGTACAGCAACGATCAAAACGACAACAAAGCAAATGCGGCCAGCAGCTGCGAGTCAAGCGGTCAACAGTTAATTCCCGAGGCCTTCCCGCGAACGCCAACAGGCTCGCATTTTCTCGTCAAGACCCGACAGGCGGCCGACCGCGTTGCGGCAGCAGCAGTAGCCAGCCTTCCGGGCGCTCCCGCCGTGGCCCGGCCGGAGAAAATTGAGGCGGCCGCCGGTGACTATTCAACGCGTGGCCCGCACCGACAACTCTGTCAGCTTGGAAGGAAGGGCTCGCCTGCCGGCGTTGCGGAGGCAGCGGTGACGCTTCCGCAGCCGAACCACAGCGCGGCATTGATGGAGCGGCTGACGCAACCGCCGAAGCCGACGGCACGCACAGCCGCATAACTATTATGCAGCACGCGTTGCACTGCGCGCCCGCGTAATCCATGCGCGCGCGCGCGCGTTCCTGTTGTGTACGGGCGCGCGCTTCACAGCTGGTAAACCCGGTCACGCCAGTCACTCGCCCCGACCACGGCGGCGCTGTCCCGCTCTACAGCGGTAAACACCTTCGTAGGCCTGTGACGCGAAAACTGCCAACGCTGCAACGCCCGCGCTCTGCTACCTCGGTCGTCGTCGTCTGCGCAAGAGTTAACTCCATGGTTTCGTACCAGCTCCCGGGTTCGAACCCGGCCGCGCTTCGATGGAGGAGAAACGCAAAAGGCGCCCGTGTGCTGTGCGATGTCAGTGCACGTTGAAGATCCCCAAAGTGGTTGAAATTGTTTTCCGGAGACCTCCCCTACGGCACCTCTTCCTTCTTTCACTCCCACCTTCCTCCCTTCCCTTACGGCGCGGTTGGGGTGTCCAATAAGAAGCGAGACAGTTACTGTGCCATATCCTTTCTTCAAGAACCAATTTATTTGTTTCGTACTAGCGCTAAAGGTTGCAAACAGTCGCATTATCTGAGCGCCTCGGCTACAGTGAAAGGGACGTGCCCTGTCATTACTTATCCTCCCCCTTCGCAGTTACGCCTGCATTCACATGTAAAGTAAAACACGCCCTTCAGGTATAGGGGAACGTGACCATGCGTAGATGCGCCTCACGTTATAAAGGGACTTCGCGACTGACATTTCTTTTCTCCAGCCTCCGCCCGCGAAAAAGGCGCCCAAACGAGCCCCGCGAGAGAGACACGCGACAGCGGCGTCACACACACGTCCCCCAATGGGGCCACGCTCTTACTCCGCGCACCCGGGGAAGAAAGAAAAAGTAAGTAAGAGAAAATAAAACACGGAACACTCATCAATCCGCGCCCCCGCCTGCCATAATCGCAGCTGCGCTCTCGCTGGAGCCTGCGACACCAAAGAAATAGTTCTCGAGTCTCCGGAGTCTGCTGCGCAGTAGCCGAAGTTTGCAGCTGGCTACACCTACGCCTTACTTACAAACGCAAAAAACTACGGGGACACATAATTACGTTACGTGCGGGGAATGCGTCATAGCATTAGAATCAGCGATTTTTATGACAGACTACAACGCGTTTTTTTTTTTCAGTGATGAGGCTTCGCATCAGAAAAGAAGTGCCCCTCAAGCACAGGCACACGCGCCACTCATTTCCGCGTGCAGTGATAGCGGCGGAAAACGCCTGCGGTCCGCTCAATCCTTCCCGCTCGCGCATTTCGACAGCGCATCGACGACCGCCGCCGTGGGAACCCGCCGATGCGCAACGGTGCCGCGCGGACCCCCCTCACTCACCCCGTTGACACGCGACCTGCGCGACCGGCCGTCTCGGTAACCCGATTCCTTGGGCTACCGAGAAATCGGGGCCGATACAGCCCTCAGCGGACAGGCGGAAACCTCTCCCTCCTTGTCGCCGAAAGGGGAGGAAAAGCCGCACACTCCGCCGTTCAGAGCCCGCGTGCAAGTAGAGTGTCCGGCAAAGCGGCGCGGTATGTCATCCCACTTCGACCCGTTCCGCCTCGATCGTCGCGCAGAAGACGGCGGCGCAGTACAGGGGGGGAAGCAAATTGCAGTCTGCGCTGCAGGCACTATATCGGGCGTCAGCGGTGTGGTTCCAACGGGTCTCAATCTGCGCACCTCGGACGTCGCTCTCGATCGCCAACTACCTTCGCGAGAATGCCGCCCGTTTGCAAAAAAAAAAATGCGCGGTCAGAAACGTGCGCACTTGCCACGCGCAGCCTCCGCTTCGAAGAGATCCTTGGAGAGCCGACGGCTACATGCATCGCGTGAGGCGCGGAACCCCGAAGGAAGGCGCAGGCCTAAACACAAACTCGGAGCGACGATCGTTCTTCTCGAAAGCGGTCTTGTACCAACGACACGAGCGCCTGAGAGCGTCCTCACGAAGCAGGGCTCGTTCTCTGTGGCAAGAGACATTGTTTCGAAACGTCCGTGGCTACTGTAAGGCAGCATCAGGAGTGTGCGGCGTGGGGTTCGTTCAAGCGTTCGGTTTCACTACTCGGGGATTTCACTACCTCATTCTTCCCGCGACTGCGCAACGATAACGATTCTTCTTCCCCACAGAGACAGATGCGAGAGGGAAAGGCGGCAGCAGCTGCCACGACACGTTGGGAGCTCGTTAACAGCTCTCGCGGTAATCGGATGAGATTTGAGGCGAACGTATGGTCCGCGAGACAGCTGTCTAAAGTTACCTCACTACCTCTGTATATCCCCGGGCGATAAGGCGGAACCTGAGACTTCTTTTTCTTCGCGCAATACGATCTCGTGCGCGCGTGGTCGAGATCGGCGGAAACCGTGCCAAGCGAGCATAACTAAACCGCGCCGGCGGGTTACGCGAGACGGCCGTTACGACAGCAGCCGACGTAATTATAACAGCGCGGCCGAAACTCGGACGCCGGGAGGGGGGAGCCACCCCCGACGGCGACATCCGAGGGGCGAGCGGTGAGAAAATTGCGCCGGCCGGCCGTCGCCGGGCGAGGAAGGGAGAGAAACGCTTATCGCGATCTGCGCGCGCATAATTACCGTCGCGCAAGTAAGTGACCTCCCGCGGCACCTCTTTGAGGCCGCACTCGAGCCTAATGGACGCGTTAAGCACGAACCCGAGCGGCCATTGCACGGCGAATTCGCGGCAATGCCTGGAAGTATGGGATTGCGACGCCTGAAAGACGGCCATAACACTAACGTGCCCTTCGGGTGCACGGGACAGCAGGCACAATAAGTGCCTGCAGCGTCAAGCGAAGACTGTGCCGCGGCGGGGAAGTGACGCGTGCAATGCAGTTGAAGGTTTGGGCGAATCGGCACCTCCTGACGAATATACAGCAGTGTTAATTAAGAAGAGAAAAAATATGAGTGGCACAGTGTGGTTGGCCTCTCTATTCCAGTTCCTAATCCCTTAATCACACCATACAGTGCTGCCGAGAACACTGAAAAGACCAAGCACCGTTATGAATAAGCGGAAGGCCGAAATGCACGTATACACATACTACAGCTGAGGGCGTCGATCAGGGGTGTACGAGCTCCAAGCGACACGTCGAACCTGATCCCATGGCCGCCTCGCACGACGCCCTCGAACTGCACCGCGAGTGACGGCGTCGAAGGAGTTCGCCTGATTAATTATGCGGGGAAATTAAGGCGGCAGGACGCGCCATCCGTCGTCAGATAGCGCTACCGCCCTTTCCCTCCGACCAGCGCTGGCCACTTCGCCGCTATCGCGGCCGACTCGTCTTGGCGGGGCGAACGACGGAGGCGAGATCGAGGGTAGCCGCCCGAAGATTAAGCGAGTGCCGACAGCTATGACCCACACGGAGAGGGATGGGGGACTCCGGCGAACCGCCCGCTCCCGCTGAGAGCGCCGACATGGCTGGCCCCTTCAGTGCGGCACACACGCAATCATCGCCGCCGCGCAGCTAGCAGTCGCCTTCGCCGAAGCTCAGGGCGCGGGGATGCATCACGGCTGTCCACGCGTGCAATGAGCGCGCACGGGGGCACCCCGCGACGATCTTCATTAGGCACGAGAAATGGTGGAGGAAGCGGAGACATAACTGGGCCGAGATGAGTGAGCCGCCCCCATCTTCTCTCTTTCAGTCATTTTTTTTTTTTTTTTTTTTTGCAGAAGATGTGAATTATAATTTAGGAGAGAAACCAACGGCCCCGCTAATGAAAACTGAAGTAAAACGATGGCTACGAATTACCGTAAGAGCGCGCTTGTTTACTTAAAGAAATAAAGAAATAATAGAAGAAATAAGTACAAAGTGAAACGTGAAGTGTGCAGCTTCTGACATGTTACAGGAACCAGTGAGAACGGAAGGTACGAACCACAACACAGTAAAAGAAAACAGTTGCGTTTAATCTGTAGTACACATTCGAATCACTAGCGCTTTCGACTGGCATCGGTGACATGTGCCAGCGCTCGCTCAATGAGTGCACGCTCGCAGCCAAAACAATGACGCGGTTGTGAACAACAGTACACGTGCCTCCTTTTTGGCAACAACCGGTTTAAGAACGAGCCCATCAATATGCCCACGCTACGCGCACCCTTAACACACGCCGCGGTGTATATGCGCAACGCGAATGTCAAAGCTTCGCCGCAGTTGGTCCCGAGCTGTGATCGATGTCTCCCCACGCGTCCCTGTCGCCCTCGCGGAAGAAACAAAAAACCGCCGCACTCGATAGTCGGGGCGTGCGCGGGGCGATACTAGGCTAGAGGCAGCACAACACGGCGTGAGGCACGCTCCCGCGTATCTGGGTCACGTCAAGTTAAGTTGCGCCCCCTCTGGCTCGTCCAGGGGAAGGGGGTAAACAGGAAGCCAGGCCATCGTAACCACCGGCCATTAGCTTCGTTCGCACGCGCAACTATACATAGACCGGAGGAGGAGGGCGCCGACTCGTGACACGCGCGCACCTGCCACCTCCGCGAGTGGCGCGCATCCCCCGAGACAGCGGCGCCAGGACAGAGGCAGAGCGGCGAGAAAAAGGAGGACCACAAGACGACCGCCGATGAATCGGTAAATGTCGCACCGTTTTTCGGGAAACGCGAGAATATTTTACGACGCAGTACGCGCACCAAAGTGAAGATCAGGTATATACAAACATCTTGGTTCGCGCACTGCTTTAGTTGTAGCAACAACGCAGAATTAGACTACCACTTGAGCGACAAAAATAAAAAGTGAAATGTTAAGCACGCTTCAGCGTAGCAACGCCTCCTCCGCGTCGTGCGACGAAAACAAGAAGGCTTGCTGCCTACATTCGAAACCGCAGAAGCGGTATTTACTTGCGTAAGAACCATTAAGCACTCATTAGTTTTTGTCAGGTAATGCGTCAGGCGAGTTTGAGCGCCGAAAGGTGCTCCGTATTACTCTGTACGCGACTGTACGTCCTAACGCCGAAGAAAACGTAAACACGAAGCTGCTTCACAGAAGAAAAATGAGCACACTCGCTAAGGATGGCGCAGGTCGACCCAAGGAAACGTACAAGCCGAGCTCCATTTCCCCTCTCCAGTTAAACGAATCGCCGCTTCCTGGGTGATGCGACTAGCCGGTGCCAGCCACGCGGGCCAACCTGCGACGCCCTCCACAAGCACTCATTCGTACCGGGCATTACACAGAGGGACCCGGTCCAGTGAACCGCATGCGCCACTGGGTCCGGGCCAGCCGCCCGCACGTCGTCCGACACCCCGACTCGCGCGCCTAATGAACCGAATCACTGGCCCCGCACGGAGCGAATTATGCGAGTTGCTCGCCCCGTTCGGCGGAAGGGCGCGTTCGACAAGGCCCCCGCAACGCCGCGCCCATCCATCTCCGCTTGCATCGCTGGGCAAGGCCGGGAAAAGAGAGCCGGCGCGGGGAAACGCGACCGCCTCTCTCCCCTCTACATACTGCTGGTCCACGCAGCGCGTGTGCCGGGGTAAACACAGTTGCCGCAGAGGTGCATCACGAGGACGAAGCGGTCATCTTTCATACTCCCACCGGTGCGCGTGACAGCGGACCGCGGTGAAGTTCTCAAATAGTCACACGTCACAGCCAGGCTCAAACGCCCAGCGACAGCGTACCCGCGCCTCGACGGCAACGATACACAGCACGCATTTGGAGATGCACGAACCACTACGGCTTGCACTGCGTCAATTAACCTGTTTCGGGAATGCAGCACGTCATTATCATTATTATCATTAGTGGTTTGTTTTCAGACGTAAAATACAAAAGGAAAAGATTTTTGCTGGCTGCGGCATCTGCAATTGCAACTACAGCGCGTAAGTAGGCCTCACAGACATCCATTAGCATCTGGGAGACTACCAGGCAAGCCTGACCACGCGGATCTTACATATAGCGAGTAATAGGCTTGGCTGTGGCAAAGCTCGCCGGTAGGCGACCGCGTAAGACCTCTGGTCGCGAAGAGCAACACAGTCCGACCATTCCTGGACAGCAGCGACCACTCGCGCCCGAAGGCCTTGGCGGTGCGAGAGAAGTGTACGTCCGTCCGAACGCGCTCATTAAGGGCGGAAGGCGCGAGGCCGTCGCTGTTCGGACTGCGCCGACGGCAAAGAGAATGCGCGTCTTGACACGGCCAGAGACAAAAGGGACGACACCACGGCGCCCAGAGACACAAAGCACGACACAACGGGACCGGCGGTGGACGCCGGTGAGGATAGCGGCGTGTGGTGGGGGAGCGACAGAGGAGCGCAAAGTGGCCGCCTAAAGAGCGTGTCCGGCGCAACCTGTGCGCAAGGACGCGCACGCCAAAAACGCGGTCGAGGTCGGAGGGGAGCGCTTCGCAGGCGGCGCTGTACTGCCGACCCCCCGTCAGCTGACGACACGCGCGTTGCGTTTCCGCATGGCCGCCGCAGATGCTGGCAGCCACCACCGCCGGCGCCATATAAATGGCTCCCCCCCCCTCCGGAGCACGCTGCATCCGTAAATCAGCGGCTGACGCAGGGTCTTATGCTGCTCTGCGCAGAGTCCCACGCACGCTTGTCTTTTCTTTTTTTCTTCGGCGTATATTTCCTGGCGCGGTCCTTTGTTTTGTTTTGTCCCCCGCGTGAGGGACACCATTAGGAATACACGGTGTCGTAACCGAAAACACCCGCTTTCACCTGCTGCCCAAGGGCACTGTTGCCCGGCTATGCCTGAGCCCTGAATACGAAACACGTGGGCGGAGTGCAGGCTCTCTTGACATCCGCGCGCCATCCGATGTGATATGACCCACCAGCGCCTGGGAAACAGCGCACTCTTGGAAAGAGAGAGGGGCAGGTAGTAAAGCTGTCGCTATCACTCCTTCGCTCCGCGGGGGTGCGAAAAGCTTGGGAGTTCGCTTCTAATTTCTTTTAGCCAGACACATTCTAAACGTCTTCATACTGCGTGCTAGAAAATGCCGCGACCATTTTTCTGCGGCAGCCGAACATTGTGCGCCTCTAACACTCGTGTCGACGTGGGAAGCAGAGCCACGGCACAATTATCCTATTCTAGTTAGCAAGAACTGCTAGCTTAGCATGGACAAAGCTAACCTAGAAGCAGACTCCGAAGACTCGTGAGCTAACAAAGGGTTCACTCTGGGGAAACTTGCATTACAAGCAGAGTCCTGGCCATTTGTGCCGAGCATCGCCTGTACAAAGAAGAGGGGATCCCTTCAGCCAACGCTGGTTTCACCATTGGTGTTCTTTAGGCGCTGGGAGGTGTGCCTTGAAAGCTGACATCCACTGCACCTTTCATGACGATAGCTGAATTCATCCATACCCCCGCAATAAGCTCCTAACTGCCTCTCGCTAGCAGGGCGTGACGTCACCACAATTCCATCGCTGATCTGTCCTCTGATTGGCGGCTAAGAGCGGTATGTGCTGATGAGGTAAAAACACCGCAACCGGTCATGATGAGTGTGTATACAGCGAATACCATCCCACAAAAACCGAGCGCAAGACTCGCCGACGGCTCCGCCTCTATATACCAGATTAACGTGGCTCGCATTACACAACGCGGTCAGTCTCCCACAATCACGTTTCACTCGCGTCGCTCGAAACAAGCGGCCGCCTACTGAAGTTCCGTCGAAGGCCTCCACAGCCGACACCGTCGCTCATTCCCGCTGCTGCCGTTTCCTCGAGACATTCCTGGACAGAAGCGGTTCCACCGGCTGTCTAGCTCTCGCGCGCCGGCTGCTTCTCTTCTATGTCGGGCCCAGTCGAGAAAGACGAGACAAACCGAAACCGCCGTCCTTCGAGCAAATCTCGTTTTTCCCGTCAGCGCCGACTTTCTCGATCCGGTCACGCCACCGACGCCGTCCGGAGGGGAGCGACGCACACGGAGCCGGGTCGCCGGCACCCCTCATCATCCGCCCCGCATCTCGAAGCGCGCATAATCAAGAGTCGCATTGCTCGGCGCGACCTTGCAGCGCAGGCGGCGAAGAAAAAACTGGACTGCGCGGCTGGTTCTACCAGTCCCCCGAGTCGCCTCCTCCTGCGTACTGCGGGGCGGAGAACACAATGGAGGGGGGGACCCCGTGTGTACGGCGGAGTGCCGCCCCATTGTTCGCCGCTGCGATTACCACCCGAGGACTCGCCGCGCGGAGTTCGCCCCGCCAGTGTGGCGCGATGTTATGTTGACGCTGCCGGCGAACGTGGTACGGAACGGCGCATTCACTTGGCCCCCCTCCCGTGTATACACGCTGCCGCCTGCGCAACTTGCGAGGCGAATCGGCGATGCCTATCGCGCGTGTTCAGGGGGCCCACAAAGGAGACCCATCGCAAGAGCCGATTCAACGCGCGCGCTGCTAGCACTGCCTGGACACGCAACCGAAACGGAAGATGCAAGCAAGAACAGGAAAGGGCTGGCGGCACCAACGTTAGGCAGAATTACGAGGAATTACGGGGATGCACAGAATAAACAGAGAAATTCGTTACACAAAAATGGCACAAGGGAATATAATTGCGAAGACTCGCTTCTTTTCTTGGTACTGTTTACAGTTTCATCTGTATATCAACTGGTATTGCATTGTCGTTTTAGAAAGGGGGGGGGGGGGGGGGGGCTTCCGCCTGCTGTTATTATTTACATTGGGGCCGTGTGCTGCATAGTCCTGGCAGACTACTGCCATGCAAAACAAACAGAACAGTATTTTGACATTGAGTTTTGTACGTTCCGAACAGCATGTTAATATACACCCCCAATATTTTAGCCGGATGTCTGCGGCGAAACCATCTAATTTATAATACTGGCTTTGCGATGACGGACGCACAGGCAGAAAGCTAGAAATTCTAGTACTGGTAGCTGAACTTCAAGCCTCGAATACTAAGCCATTACCGCCCTGCGCAAAGGCTGCGTCACTTGGCAATAAAACAAGGAAACCGCTCGCCCATCACGGCATATATGCGTGTCAGCTGTTCGATGGCATACGCCGCAAAAGAGAGAAGAATAACCGGCCCCACTGCGGGCCATGTTATGCGGTGAACCCTCGATTATAACGCGGTCAAGTGTATACATAATATACACATTAGCAGGGAGCCTTTGCCGACAGCTTGGCAGCCGTCGCTACACGCTATGAGTGAGCGACGGCGCCAAAGGCCAATCCACCTGCGGCGTGCCAAGAGCAGCGTTCGCCCCTACTTTTCCGATGCGAAGGAAGGGAAACAGCCAAGAGTGGGAGGGGAAGTGAGGAGCAGTGCCCCAGCACACTGCGACGCGCATTCCCATCGGTCCAGCGACGACAGGCCATTACCGCTCCACTACCCTCGTCCACTGGCCGGGGCTGTTCCTCAGCTTTGGAAAACTTTCGCGAGTGCAGGCTAGTCTAGAGAGAAAGCGCGCGCAAGCAGAACGCCGACGATCTCGCAGAAAAAAAGAGAGCATGACGAGGAAGGAGACGAAGATGATCCCCAGGTATGCGGCGCGCTTTCCCTTCGCCGGCAGCGGAATGGTTATTCCGCACAGATGAGCCCGGAGAAAATGACCCCCCCCCCCCCCCCCCCCTTTTTTTTTCTTCAGGCGGAGATTCGCGACAGCGCGCTACTTTTCAAACGACATCTTGATGTTCCTCCCTGATGCAGAGGGAGGGGGGGGGGGGGGGGGGTTCGAAAGTGACAGAGAGCGCGGAAGAATCAGGAAATCAAAGTAGGAAAAAGAAAATGCGTCAAGTGCGACAGGGCGCCCCCGTCCCCTGAATGGGCCTCGACGCTCGCCATTTATTCCTCGGGCGCCGCGCGCGATGAAGACGCCAACTTCGCACTACACAGGGCGAGAGAGAGAGAGAGGATAACGATCTCTGCATTCGGTAACAGACCTCGCGGAATATATACTACTGCACAGAAAGGCGGAGGGGAGAAATCTGGCAGCTGCCACCGAGACACGACCCGCGGGGAAGATATGCAGCCGGTAGCGCCGGAATAGAGTAGTGCCCCGCCGCGAGCGGCGCTTCCCAAGGTCGACACGGTCTCTGGTCGCTCCTCTCCTTCCAGTTTTCGTCACGTTTTCTTTCTCTTTTTGCTACTTTTTTCCCTCGCCATTCGCGTTTCATCTCCTCTTCCTATCTGGGCACTTTCCCTTTGTGGCGAGCAGGCGGCAGCTGCCCAATCTCGCCGCCCCCTCTTCTTCCGCGCATCGCGGCCTGGCCGAGAAAAGGAACTTTCGCTTTTGTGGCGGCGGCCGCCTCATCTCGATCAGCTTCCTCCTCCGAGCCATCGCTGCAGCGCACCGCTAGCCATGCAGGAGTCGACGCCAGCAGCGCGGCTTCTCTCTCGGAAGGCAAGACTCCGATGTGATTGAGGAAGAGTGCAACACCGTTCCGCCGCCGGCACTCGGGGCTCGATCGGGCCGATCCGGCCTCAAAGTACAGCCAGGTGCGGCAGTCACCGGAGGCGGCATTTAATGTGTGACCACACGGCAGAGACCAAAAAGGGCCGTCAATTTCAGGAAGCGACGACCTGCGGAAACTCCCGCCACCTCGCGGTCGAGACAGGTAGTACTTTAGTTACTCGCGCAATGGACGCACCCCCAACTACGGCTGTCAAAAAGCACTTTGTCCCTCGCGTAATAAACGCACAGCTTTCTTTTGGTGTGCAGCGTGCTGACGGCGATTGTGGCGCCCGTTTTTTGCCACTAAAGCAACTATGAAGCAGGATGCCTCGACATACGACAGCACCGTAGTGGCTGCTGCCAAAGGTGCGTTTTCCACGACATTTGTGGACCACGACACTCGAAGAGATCAGCGCACCCACCGCAAAGAAAGATACTGCGGCTCGCCTCACTTGAAGAAAACACGCTGGAAACATCATGAAGAGATACTGGCGGCATACCACTGCTACTCAATGGGGGACACACATACCGACACTGGCGCCAACAAAGTGGTGGAAAGAGAGCGGGCCTCTCGAACAGAACAAGGCTGCAGCTGATTACGTGAACTATCAGTCACAAAAGTTACTGCATGCGGTCGTTTGGGAAAAAAAGAAATCGTGTTTTAAGTAGTCAAGGAAGCCAATTGCCTGAAGGTACGCGGTAACGTGCATGCTCCATCGGCTGGTAACATTACCATGCAGTTGGGTGCAGTGTAACTATTTTTTCCCCAAGCACACGCATCCCGTAAACTCTTGTGGCCGATATCAGTACATTACGAGATAACGTCCGGCCAGCACGAAGGCCTAGCTAGCAGGGACGGTAGCAGCGGGAGGGGAAGGAGAAGAAGCAAAAAAAGAGAGAGAGATAAAGAGTCGGCGGGAAACAGGACGACTGGCTGGCGGCGGCGGCACAAGGTGAAGGCGATCGGAAACCACCGGGGGAGCGGCGCCGTCCCCGGCGGACACGCATCGGCGCCCCGGAAAGACGATACATCGAAGAAGAAGCCGGCCGATATCTCGCCCCCTCCCCGGCCAACCTCCGTCGGTCAGCCGCCGGCGCCGCGAGGCCGTGACAACGAGCGCGGGGAGGCAGGCCGGGCGATGCGTGCGGAGTGTACCAAGCGGCGGCCGGCCTCACTTTCATCCCTCCTGCAACGACGACTCTCTCTTTTGTTATCCTTTCCCCTTTCTCCAGCTTTCTGCCAAATGTACATCCGGAGACCGACGGCGAAATTTCCACGCGCTCCCAAATCGAAACCAGGGGGGTCATGTGTCCCAGATGCACCGCTGCGGGACCCGGCGCCCGCGGCAGATATACAGCAATAATTCACAATGGCCGGGACGATGGTTTAGGCTTAACGCGAGAGCTTTAAGCCTCCCGTTCTGCACAAAATCCAGCGTCGTCGTCGGCACTGCGAGCAAAAAAAATCCCCGGAGAGGCAACCTAAGTCACGTCACTTCGTCGCGTCGTCACAGCCTTCCCGCCGTATTGTGAACAAACTGACCACCGCGGCAGACGACCGTTAAATCAACAACTGGTGGCGAGAGGTTGCTCGGCAGGAGCTACCTCTCCTCCCCAGGTGGCAGCACCTGCCATCGCAGGGCAGTGGCGCACAGCTTAACCACTGCACCACTGCGCCAGGGGTGGCATCAGGACTCTCACGGTTGTGTGAATGTTAAGTCCAGAATGACCAATTCCGCACTTATAGGCATTAACAAATTAACGTCATCGCGTCATCCCGCCTATTTTTTTCGCTCGGGACGGTTAGCAACTAGGGCATTGAGGGCCGCCGTAGTGGAGGGCTCCGGATAATTTCGACCACCTAGGGTTCTTTAACGTGCACTGACATCGGCACAGTACACGGGCCTCTAGCATTTCGCCTCAGTCGAAATGCGACAGCCGCGACCGGGATCCAACCAGCGCCTTTCGAGTCAGCAGCCTTGCCTCACTTAGGATTATCGTAACAGTGACGCACCGACAACAAAAGAGAAGCATAAGTGCCACGCGCATGCCATTCCATGCGTGTCTACTTCGAAGCCGAATATTCAATCGCAAAAACGCCATAGGAACCACGACAAAAAAAAAATGATGGTCGATTTGCGTAGTTAGTCCAGATGTGAATTAGGTGCGCTAGCAGTTCGGTTTCCACTTCGGTTGCGGTGTTCAGATCCAGTGTTCACGGATAGCGAGAACGGGTTAATGTCCATATATGCGGAACTGGTTATTCTCTACATTCATAGACCCGTTGGAGTCTTCCTACCACTCCTGGCGCAGCGGTCAAGCGATGCGCCATGGCCCTTCTATGGCAGGTGCTGTCACCGGTGGGACTTGGGTTGGTTTACGATCTAGGCTGCTTTTCCCGAGCAGCCACTGACGATTCATTGAGCTGCCGCCTCACACAGTGGGCAGGCAGGAAGGCCAGTTGTGGACAAATGTATTACATATGTTCCTCATTCGGCCAACTGCAGCGTGGCATATATTACGTGTCACCGGATGCCAGCCGACACACGCGGGCGGGCACCGGCGCGTACGCTAACGTTACGACACGGAACGCGCCCCGCACAGGTGCAGCGAAACGAGCGTCGTGTGGTAATACTGCACAAAAATGCCAGCGCGAGTGCACGCATCAGCTCTCCGGAAGTGTGCGTCCTCACTCCGTACACTGAGCAACGCTTACGAAAAACCGAATCACTAACGGACCACGATACTGGCTTTCAATGCCAGAACGGGGCACCTTATCGTGCTGCATGCTGAGGAACGAAAACCTTCCCTCTATAACAATGCCGATTTGTTCCAACGCATTTTATAAACTGCCGGGCACCAACCCTGGCGCCGACGTCTCCCCCGCGACGGTGCTACGACTGACGGAAACGAGCGCCAGTCAACGCTTCGACACGCGTTGAAAGACCCGCGAGAAAGGAGCGACCCTTCATCGGCCCAGCCTGCCAACGGAGAGTAATTACGACAAAGCAGGCGCGCAAGACTCCGCTTAAAGAATGCCCCGTTATCTCAATCAGCTCAGGCGGTCAGACACCGGCAAAAACGACAGTGCCGGCGCGATAAGCGCACGCCGCGACCGAAGCCCACTTGCGCCCATGCCCGACAGGCCTCACTCCGGCTGTTTCCACTGGCCGCTCTACGAAGCGCGATGCAACGTTCCCGACGTATCTGTGAACTTCAACAAATGAGCTTGCTCCCGGTGAAACACATCGCTGGCAGCAAAGCGAGAACAAGGACACGTAGCGCAGGCGTAGCCAGTTGTGTAAAGGTCCTGCCGTTTGGGATGCAAAATTCTAAAGTGGTCATGAGAAAAGCAAAGGCGCAACAACTCTATCAACAGCCCCGTAATTGACGGCTCACGCTGCGGTTCTTCAAAATACAATTGCACACTACATGGGTGCTTCTACACTCCACCTCCATCGAAACGCGGGCACCGCGGCAGGGGCCGTACTCGAAGGCCGTAATTACCGAGGCAGGTTGTAGGATACAACATTATACATGCCGCCTGCAACACCCCTCGCGTGCTCGAATAAAAGTACGGCACCGCTGCCGGTCACAGATCGGCAGGAGCAAGAGAATCGTATAGTTTCTACGAGGCGAGACGCGAGCGCGGCACACACTGCGCGTCGACTCACCGGCGGCGCGTTGTTGGGCTTCCAGGCGAAGTACCGTCCGGCCGCCGAGGAGGTGAGCACTCCGCGCAGCAGCAGCGAGGACGCCGACGAGGCCGGCACGGGCCCCGCGGCGGCCGGGGAGGCAGGCGCCGAGCCCCCGCGGTGGTGGCCACCGTTGTCGCCGGCGGAGAGGCCGCTCAGCGGCGGCATGGGCGCCATGGAACCGCCACCGCCGCGAGCCTCACGCGCCCGGCCCAGGGCGCGAACTCCCGGGGGACGCCAACCGCGCGGGCCGGCCGCCAAGGACCACGACTCGGCGACGCGCACCGCCACTATAATACCGACCACACCACGTACGGCGACGAAGCACCACGGAGGTAATCAATCAGCCGGTGAGAGCACGCGCCCGATGGAAGGCGGCTGTTCCACGAGGTTGTGGCGGCCACCGCCGTTTATACACACACGCGGGTGTCACGCTGTATCCAACACAGATCCTTTTTTCCGCAGCGGCTACGCACGAATGAGGGACGGCTCTGGTTCACCCAGTCAGCGTGACGAGTAATCTTGCGATGATGAGTGGCGCTAAGTCGCTTCAAGAAACAACGACCGACGAAGTATCCACAAACGAAGTCTCGTTGTCAGCACAACACTTCAAGCCAGGTGCGAAGGAGAACGCCCTAGCAGGGGCTCAGTATTCACGCAGCGACTACGGAACCGTCACGCGGTCCACCGAATGGGAAGCACAGGCGCGACAGCGCGAGCACCGTCGTCTCGACGAGATCCACTTCTTGCACGCACTGCCCTTCCGACCGGCTTCTCGCTACACAAGACCAACAACAGCACTGGTCAACCACTGGTCACACAAACTTCCACGGTTCAACGGCCGGTTCGTCTGGGCGCGCGCAGGGGTATCCGAGTCGGAGGCAGAACACAACTCTGGCCGTTCAGGTGGACGGCGGCTTCGCAGAAACGACGCGGCGAACGAGCAGCAAGCAGAGCGCAGTCAGCTGTCGGGCGCAGCTGTCCCGCCGGGGCGCGCGCGGCAACGCGGCCCGTGTTTACATCGCGACGCGAGCGCCCGGAGGAGGCTTCCGCAACACGGCCGACTCTCGCAGCGCGGTTCAACGCACCACGCCGACGCGGTCGCAGGCGCTCGACTGCGGGCCTCGCGCGCCGAGTCCGCCACGACAGGTTTCCCTCCCCTCCGCCCTCCTCCAACCGCGTCGACCTTTCGGAAGAGGAGGGGGAGCGACGTCCAACGGGACCTGAAGCTTCGCGGGCGTCCTGAGCGAGGGCGCCACCGAGCGGAGCACCCACTCCGGTAAGAGCGGGAGAGCGCTGCGCGCTCTTTCTGGGAGAAAGTGGCACCGCCTGTCGGGAGGGAAACAAACGCGACCACGTGCTCCAAGAAAAAACAAAACGAAAGCGCTCAGGGATGAACAAACGCGGGAAAACGCCAACCTCTGCAAACAGATCTGTGCGCGATGTAAAGCGACTGAAATTCTAGCGGCAACGTAGAACCCATCAGAGCAAGTAGATTTCAATTAGGGAGTGCAGCCTTGCGGCTACAAAGGATATACCTACTTCAGAAGCTTCGCTGTAGGAGAAAAACTCGTCCGGGTCTTGGGATTCCCTGACCAGACCCCAGCTGGACCCGGTCCTGACCCGGGGATCACGATGCACGAACCAGGACGAATTTTTCTTGAACTGCGAAGCTTCTGAGATAGCTATTTCCTTAGCAGACGTATCGCTGCAATGAGTCATTAAAGTCGAACCCGGTTATAACGAAACGATTAGCAACGAAATAATGGATATAACGAAGGAATGACGATTCCCCTTGGAAGCTCAGTGAACATGGGCTATAACGAAGCTACGGCTGTAACCGAAGTAATCGCCGGGTCCCTTCAAGTTTCTTATAACAAGGTTCAACTGTGCACTACCTAATATAACAAGCTACTACCGTCATTCGCAAGCGGTTTCATAATTCCAGTGCATGTGAGTGCGGGACGGACGTTACAGTGTAAATAGATTACTTGTATATGGTACCTCTCTCCCTATCCTTTCTGCCTGTCCCTTCACCTCTTTCATTTCATTTCTCCAGTCTGCCTGCTATCCCTTTATTTTCGCTGCCCCAGCTAAATTGCTTACCGTAGCGATCGCAGATGCCGAGGTTAGCAAAAATATTTTCCTTCCTGTATTATTATTATTAAATAGACCATTACTACTACGGACGGATCCCTCATGAATGGGCACCCACCATCTTCAAACCACTGACTGCTCCCTCCGGACATAGTTCTTTACTCGCTATAGTACTACGGTCCACCAAACGCGCAACAGGGCAAAAAAGGAAAAAAAATGCAAATTTAATCACATACTAGTGATCCTCATCCCATTCCACCCTCATCCCACTCCACCCATTTCAAATACATATACTGTGAATCTGATTACGACTTCCTAAAATTTAATCTTCCAATGCATGCCTGATGGGTAATTTAAAAGCTAAAAGCGGGTGGTATAACACCCGTTATTTTCCTTAAAAGCTCCCTTCAGGAGATATTACATAAGGGATGAGTTGCACGCTGATCAATAATAACAATGCAAATCAATGCCTCGGATACATGCAGATAGCCACTAGAGATGCAGTTGGGCACGAGATGGGCGATGCCGTAGGGAAGGGACTTCAAGTACCTCAACCACTTGGGGAAAAAAAGGAAATTTAAATAGCTGTAGAAGCACTACAACTAAATACGTAGTGTTCAGCCACGTTGCTGAACACACTCGTCGGAGTAGATTCCCGAAAATCACTCTATAATTGCTGCGTAAAACGAACTAACCCGTTTCCTGACCTTCACCTGAGCTTTGCAACGGTCACACGTAGTGTTCTAGGATATAACAGGCGAGAAGAGGAGAAGGCGAGAAGAAAGCGATCCCTAACCCCGCCATTCACGGAGCCACGTTCATCTGAAGAAGAGGGTTCGCTGCTTCAGATTCCCGTCAGCGTTTCTTTTCCCAAGCGACAACGCAACGTGGAAGCCAGCCTGCGCAGCCCGTAGCTGCCGAGCGTGACGCCAGGAATTTCGAAGAAAGAGCACCGAGCCCCAATGCACGCTTCCCGAGAAGTTGGTCCTCGCCGCACAGCGCGCAAGCTGTGCCGTGCGGCAGTTTCCACGAACGCCGGGCTCCTCGAGCGACAGCCTGCCGCACCACCTCGATGGGGCCAAGGCGTTTGATGCAGACCGGAGTATATTAGCTACCCGACGCAAACTCGCCACTCTGTGACGCGCTACGTTCTCACTCCAATTTGAACTTTCCGCTCTGCTTTTACGCTGATCTCTCTCTTCTATAATTGTAATCACCTGTGGTAGCTTTCCTTTCTCGTTCACTGAATGAATGTAATGGCTTGCGCTTGATCTTCCTCTTCAATGAACTGCTCAAGGCCGCACTTTAAAAATCAGAGGAAACTCTGCATTAGACCCTAATCAAACAAAGCTGCCCCTCAGTTTTGATTCCTTGAATAATCCGACGCTTCTACATCCCCGCAACGACTGGAATGAAGTAACCTAGCGGCATATGTCCTCGAGAGCCGCATCACTTCTCTCTCAGGAAAAGCTGTGAAATGTTTGAGGCTCGAATTTTGCGACAGCGAATATTGAAGAGACAGTGGTGATATAGAGACGAATTTTTTAAGGAACAAACAAGGAATACTGTATTAACTTTACGGGTACAGATACGCAAAGAGTTGTCAGACGGAACACAGGACACAAACGTCTTTCTTCCTTGCCGTCGAAGAGGACACTGTCTTGCCCAGGGGGCCCGGCCGTTTTTCCCTGACCAGGCCGTTTCGCGCCGAAACACGCCTCGCAGGCGCCGCCGACGAAACCCGATCCCGGGCCACACACAAACGTAAAGGAGGGCACACGGGCGACGATGAACAGAGGCACGAGTAAACGATGCCGTTCGTGGAAGGAACACTCTCCCTTCCCCGAGAAAAAAAAAAGGAATACACAACAAAAGCGAACGTTTTCCTGCTTAGGCTGCAAGAAACGAAACGATGGAAGCATGAAAAAATGAACCAACGCTGAGGCAGCGATCGAATATCGAGCGTTAACGCATCTAACATACGTCACCGGTTCAAATCCCTGCCGCGAGCTGCGCTTTAACTGAGCTAGTAAGTTTATGCTGCACGAACGCTGAACCGTACCACACCATCATGAACACTCTGCAGCAAAAGTGTTGGCCCACAAATTTCACACAAATGTCGGGACTAAGTGGCACGATTTGGACGCCTGACGGACAGGGATATGTACACCGGATCGACATAGCTTACTTTCGAATTGCGGTGCTCGGGCATCACGCTGTCGCCTGTTTATTATTTCAATCCATTATGCAACCACCTCGGTTACCATGGCAACCACTGGGATACAGTGTCGTTGTTATGGAGGCCGCCATCTTGGATTCTATCCGTGGAATGAGCATAACTCGGAGGCTCGAAACGCTCCACAAATCAAAGCAGCGCAAACAAAACGACGACGACAGAGGAAGAAAGACAAAAACACGCGTCGACTACTACCAAACGAAGCGCGGTTTATTTGCGTAAGCAACATACACCGATGGGAAAAAGCATATGATTAAAAAAGCCATGTGTATTAAAAAGCTAAAAAAAACAAAATAATTCGGACACAGAAATTAAGGGACTTAAGAGGCCAGCCAGTCTAGTTCCTTATTAAAAAGCGCGATTGAAGGCGTGCTGGTGCAATTGGTTCCCCTTTGTGAATAGTGAAAGCTTCGTTAATTTCTCTGGCTGTTTTTTTTCCTGATAACTTCATAGAACGCGCGTCTGGTGAAGCTTCGGGCCGCAAAAATAAATTTGTTTATTTGTTTATTTCGCTGTCGTCGTCGTCTTGTTCGCGCTGCTTTGGTTTTTCGTGATGAACCAAGCCACAAGTTGCCACTCTTCATCAGTTCGCTGGATACATATACTTACATGTAAACTTACACGGCCGTCCACAGCACAAGGTGACAGTTACCTGTTGCATTTCATACTAACTAATCAATCGTCATCGGCGTGAGCGAAATCAGCAAACGTAAAGTTAACCTACCCCGGTGTGGGAACACTGCATGACGTTGAGAAAAGCACTGCCTTGTGATTCGACATATAGTCCACGATATCAAACTCAGAGATAAAGAGGAAAACAAATTTGAAACAGTCATTTGTCTCGTCCTGCAAAACTATTTAGTGGAAGCCAGAGGACAGCCAGAAAAGTGGTACGGTTTTAACGTACAGTTAAACCAAGTATACGTGCACGCGAAAGCACGCGTTCAGCCTGATTGGCTGATGATTTTGCATTGCTGGGTCGTCGGCACGTCCGGCGACGATATCAGTGGTTCGATAGCTGTATTAGTTGATGAAGACGACGACGTGCAATGCACAGCGCGAGAGTGTGTTGCAGTTTAGCACGAAGCGTGATCGGCTGGGGCGACAGCATTCGCAAATATCCTATAAACCCCCAAGGTTCTTTCTTTTCGTCTGCAGCTTGTGGCATTAGATTTATTAGGGCCGCACCTAGTGTGCGGAATCACAGGCCGTAGTATCCAAAACCGTATCCATATCGCACGTTCCCTGTTAGAGACAGTGTCAGATGAGGTCAGTCAAGTGGCTCTTTTTCAGACTGATCTGGCGAAAGCTTTTGATAAGGTGCGTCATGATTTTTCGTTTGCAGTATTAGAGGGTATAGAAACATTGGTGATGCCTTGCTTAAAGGCATACAACTATGTTATGAAGCGACCACTAAAATACTGTTAAAAGTTTACCAAATCTATTCCACTTAAAACATCTTTTCGACAGGGCTGCCCCCTATCGCCTTTGTTATTTGCTTTATACCGTGAGCCCCTACGTCGTAGTATCATGAATAACACATCAATTCGTGGCTTCTCACTATCGCAATGTGAAATTAAAACTGCGGCTTATGCTATAACGTTGCCCTTTTCTGTTCTGATAAAAAGAGTGTGCTCGAGGTTTTGCACGTAAATGAGCAGTTTTGCAATAGTTCGGGTGCGTCTCTTAACCATGATAAATCAGAGAGGGGTTCTGGGTAGGTCACTGAGGTACAAAACGAAGCTTTTCTGGAGGCATCAAGTGGGACTCCGAAGACTTACAGTATTGGGGGGGGGGGGGGGGGGGGGCTTCCTTTTGTCAGTATCGTATCCTCACTGGAATTCTCAAATCTCGTTCGTCAGGCGACAAACCCATGCTTGGATGGGCAGGGAGCTATTTGTATTTGCACCAGAACAAGTTTGCAATATCTTCATGGTTTTGAAGCATATCTATGTCATGCAGGTACTGCATTGAGCAATAAAGTACAGGAAACGCATAGAATATTTCCTAATTTTGTGTGGCGCTCTGAATGGGAGCCTATGCGTCGAGACAATTAGTTTCTCCCTCTGGAGGCTGGCCCACTGTTCATATTACTGAGGGACCTTTCCCCGCTCAAAGAATACCGGGAAATTTATATCGCCCAGTACGACCAAGAAAACAGCGAGAACGTCCCGTCCAAAGCTTCGCGACTACCCGTGAGCACCGCGTTTCAGTGCGTGTCGAAACACTTACCGAACCACATACGTTAAAAGATAATGGTCGTTCCGTTGTGAAAGCCGCTGGCCGATACGATCCAAAACGCCACGCAGCGGTATCATTCAGTGACAAGCAGCGCCCTATACCGCATTCAGGGACACCTGCGGGTTCCGTCCAAGATAAACGACGATGCGCAACGGATGGACGAAGCCACTCATATATCTAACCATACGTTCTTGACATCCGGCGATAGACGGTCCCGCACGCTGATAAAACTTCGCCTGATTGCAGGCTAATTTGTCTAGAGCATTTGCGCGATATACGCTCCCAGCATCTCAACACCGAACGCCTCGGCCCCTAAATGATGCCTATCGTTCTCCATATTACGGAGCACGATATTGCAGCACTCTCACCAAAAACAAAAAACAAAAACGCTTCTACATCGGCTCTACTGATAACAGCCCTAAAAAAATGAAGATTATCTGGACATCTAATAACTAAGCTGCACGAGTACACTGCGGCGCGATCCGGAGAACACTGAAGATAGAGAGAGCACGGACGGCGAGTTAATGAACAAAATGCAGAGAACAATTAAGATCTGCCCCGTACATTCAACAAAAGCCGAGCTGCGATCATGCAACCCAGTGACCGTATTTTCCGGATTTTAGTCCGCACCTACATGGTGTATAGTCCGCAGGGGCTATTTTAGGTCTAAGATAAAACGCTTTTGCTTAGACAGACAGCATCCCGTATATAATCCGCAGGGAGGAATTTCCCGCGAAAGGGGGAGGGGGGGGGGGGGGGGGTTAACCTGAAGATTTCGCACGGCCAAATGCAGCCGCAGTCGGATCCCGTTTTTTTTTTTTTTTACTTCGACAGTCACTCGACGCTTCTTCGGCTCTGGCAAAAATATCTTAGAAATCAAATCATGTTCAGCCCGCACCCATAGACAGCCCGAATCATGCGAAAGATCAGCTTTTAAGCATGTAAAGTCCGGGGAGTATAGTCCAGAAAACACGGTATATACACGCGCTACATGCAGTACTGGAAGTAACGTAGCAAAACCCGCCGATTGCACCCGATGTTGTTGTTATCTTCGCGGCGGGCACCTGAAGACGGTGAGTCAGAGACTGGTCCGCATCACGCGCCCGCGAACCGAGGACGCCCGGCAGTGAGTCAAGGAATGTCCGTTTCCACTTGCATGCACTCCGCGTGCAGCGTCCAGTTACAGGCGCTTCCATACATGGCCGCACTTTCAGCAATCTACACGACGGCGCACAGTCACGCGCCTCCCGCGAGAGCAGCCACACACACCACCCCGCAAAAACAAGAAAGCTGCACGAATTAATTTGTAATACGTTTACACGGCGACATTCGGCAGCATGGGTGGATGCTCGGTATTTCATGGCAGTGCGGCGGAGCCCTCAGCCAGACATGCAGGCAGGGGGGCGCTGAGCACAAATGTCCTTGACACGAATTCCTTTTTTGCTTTTTTTTTCCCGCTGCACGTGAACGCCGAAGACAGCAAACGGAGGAACGTCCGGAAGTGGAATCGGCCGGATGTGAACGCACATACAAGGACGCTCTACAGGAAGCGCACGCGATAGTCGCACCTATATGCCGGGCAGGCTCGCGAGCGTGCCTGCTGCCCGGCGCTTTAATACAAGGCGTCGGTAATCAGAACAAACTGCCAGAGAAGAACCGACGAACACGGGGCTACATGCATTCGTCGGGAATGAAATTAATTGGTAAAACAACGACAATTGGGTTATAGTGCTCGCGTCACTGCTTACGCATGCCCCCCTTCAGCCGAAAGCTCTGGCGGCGTCACCCAAAGGCTCGTCCTACGGACACTGCGCTGCGCCAGCCTCTTCCCTCTCTGCGCGCTGGCAGATGCGATACCGTGCCTCATCGACCGGTAGGAGATACGCTTTCGGAAGAGCGCCAACAGAGAGCACACTAAGGATGGCGAAATTGGCGCGTAATAAAATTTCGCCACAAAGCGGTACTGAAAAAGAAAAATATATATATAAAGGGCGCACGCTCCGCTTAGCCACTCCTGTAGGAAGCCCCGTAGTAGGGGGTTAACGAAAGCCTCCGCCACACACTATAGATGACCCCACGGCGCGCAAAGAGGGCAGGGCGGTGATTTACAGCGATTATGGCTGCTCAGCTCAATTGCTTATCGTTTGCTGCCCATCTCATGTTAATGGCATGCGCGAACTGTGACCTTCTTGTTGTCTATTCTGTATCCCGTGTCGTAGCTATGCTCTATTTTTTGCGAGGATTCATGTCTTCGTTTTTCGCAAGATTTCTTCCCTAAGCGAGCACTGTAAGGCAGCCACCTATTCTTAAGTGTCCACGTAAAAAAAAAAAGAAAGGAAAGGGCAGCACGGGGCAAGGGGAGAACGCCAAGGTCTATTCCTGCAAGTGAAGCTTTCACTAAGCACGACAAAATTTGCGCGAAGGAGATGCAAGCACGAGTTCTAGTCACCATCTCTGCGTAAATGTAAGAATTTTTTTTATTTTTTTTTTTACAGGGTTTATCATCCCGAAGCCACTCACGGGCTACGAAGGATCGACCCGTACTGGAGAGCTCCGGGTTTATTTAAACCCCTGTACGTCACACGGCCACTTTCAAAGGCAACTGAGTCGAGAGCCTTCCAGACATTCAATCGCTACCGAAACTCGAAGGAGTTGTTGGGCCGCTCCTACACGGCAAACTCGATCGCCGTTGAGAGATTCCATCATTTAGCCATCAACCAAAAAGTTTAACCTGAAAAGGTTCAAAATCAATGCTTATTCGTTTTCGTTGCTTGCTTATGCTTATTCGTTAATGAACTTTCTGCTATCAAGGACAAGTTTTAGTACAGCATTCATGCACTTTTGAGGAAGTTGGCGTTGGTTGCTTTTCTATCGCTGGCAACAATGGTATTACGCTTGCTGGCGTTTTGTAGCCCTGCCTGCCTATTTTTTTCTGCAAAATAAGTTGTATATTTGGAAGATCCACATTTTCCAGGGATAAATTTTTTCCCGCTTTGCGTTCCTGCGAGTGCTCAGTGTCCGAGAGTACACGCTCCCGCTGCTCGGAGGCCCTCGAAATCCTGACAGAGCTCCACGCTGCTCCGCTGACTCGATGGCCATCGAAGCCGCCCGTGTAGCAGCGCTGAATTGGCCTTTGAGTCGACAGACTATCTGTTCGAGGGCCTTCGAAATGACCGTTTGACGAGGGGTTTTAAACCACCTCGGATTACGTAACGGGCGCTGACATCGCACATCACACGATTGTTCCAGTACTATGCCTCCATCGAAATAAGGCCGCCACTGCCTAAAAAGAGCCCGCGACTCCGAATCAGCAGCCGAACGTCAAAGCCACAAAGCCAAAGCAGCGGTTAAATGATGTGATGCTAGAAGAATGCTGGTGATAAGAGGTTGCTGCTCGCGCACAACGAGAGACATCGATCGGCCCCACGTACGTCCGCTTCTTCACTAAAGAGAGATGGCTTTCGGTAACTGACAGTATATGTATATGGCGCATTAATTGTGACCTGGTGTATTATTGTGAAGTAACGCCCCCCCCCCCCCCCCCCCCCCTTATGTAATGCCAGACCACCCAGGGGTCTTTAAGGGTCAATAAATGATGATGATGAGCTGTCACGCATCAACAAAATGGCCGCATGACAAGCGAAAAACACGTGCGATCAATGCGTTGCTAATTCACTCCCGCCCCTTTTGCCGATTATGTGGAAGAAACCTGCGTTTGCCAATGCGACCCGTAACCAAACTGACTCTGCTCGTCGTCTTCCTTCAAACAAGCAAGAACGAACGGACTCGGCCACTGGCGACGACGTCCGTCGCTTTGCTTTCACAGACTCCGTATTCCGTCCACTCGCAGCCTCCATCCGAAAGGCCAATATTTATCCACGGCGTGCGCAGAGAAGCTCAGGGGGCAGCACGGCGAGCTACCATCCATGGGCGCACCGAACACGGGCACAACCATCCGCTGGCCGGCAAATCCGAAGAGCTCTCACCCGAAACTTCAAAGGGGGTAAAAAAGAAAACGAAAAAATAAAAGACAGGAAAGCCGGACGTGATACCTGAGGACCTACGAGTGCAGAGAGGGAAAAGCTGTTCGCAAAGCCCTTCCACCCTTACAAAAAAATTTATGGTGCTTCTGCAGAATTTTTGTTGCTCAATCGCATCACACACAACGTACATTCTGTGGTGTTCGTGATGATGTTTGTGTGGAGCCCTTGTCGAGGCCCTCCAGAAAATTCGCCGCCGATTGTCTAATGTGCATGTGTTGAATTAATGTGTGATGAGGATATGATGTATCCTGTGATGGATTTATGGTGAAGACTTGTGATGATGTTTTGTGGAATGTTTCCAGAAAATTTGCCGCCGATTGTCTGATGTGCGCGTGATGACATATTATCTGATGAGGATATGATGAATCCTTTTAAGGGATTTCTGGTGATGATGTTTTGTGGGAAGTTTCAAGGTAATTTGATGCCGATTTTGTGATGTGGATGTTATGGAGTTTGTGATGTGAATGTGATGTCCGATTTCGTGGTGTGGATGTGATGTCTGACTTTGTGATGTGGATTTGATGCTTGATTTCTTGATGTGAATGTGATTTCCGATTTCCTGAAGTGGATGTGATGTCAGATTTTGTGATGTGGATGTGATGTCAGATTTTTTGATGTGGTTCAATGCCTGATTTCTTGATGTGGACGTGATGTCCGATTTTGTGATGTGGATGCGATGTCAGATTTTGTGATGTGGTGCGATGCCTGATTTCCTGATGTGGACGTGATGTCTGAGTTTTTGATCTGGATGTGATGTCCGATTTTGTGATGCGGATGTGATGTCAAATGTTGTAATGCGGATGTAATGTCTGACTTTTGATGAGATTAGCGATGACAGAAATAATTTTAGAAACATTGTCACCATATGATTTTATCATGCAAGAAGCGCATAACGGTGGTAAACACCCAAAGAATAGATGAATGCTGCTGGCAACCAGTACACTGATCAGGTATAGCTTTTAAGTACTAATTTATTTCAAAATGGTTACATCAATCAATTGCCTTGTCATTTTATTTCCCTGGACACCATTGATGAAAGGCTTGTCCTTATCTGTTGTACCGCCACCCCAGGAAATTTGGAGCATGTGTAGCCTAAAAAAACAAAAGAAAAACAAAGTGTAGAGCACCTGTAGCATGCGCATGCTCTGAATTCAATTTCAAGGGATCAGGTCCTTGCATCGGACTCTGATTGTGGTTCAAGAACATAAGCAACATTTATGGAACGAGGTAATCGTAAAAAAAGAGTGGAAGCAGCAAAATGCGCATTTTACCCGTCATTACCATTTCATCCATTTAAGAGGAACACAAGGGAAACATAAAAACCTAATTTGATAAAAAAGCGCTTGGAGGAGGACGAGTGCAGAACCGCATAGGATATTAAGTACCTGCATAAGAGCTTTAGTGCTAAGATGCTCACTGCTGCTATAGAGGAGGGAATATCTCTGGCACCTGTGCATCCACAGTCTTAGTTCGGCGAGGGTAAGAGAACATGCATTGCTCGAAGCGTAGCCGTACGTTCCAAGAAAAAAATTAAAGGTGCAGTGAAGAGGAATCTGAACTCGTCTTTTTGCCGCGGGAACTCAATCTACACGTTCCGAGCATACTTAGAAACTTCGACTTATTGCCCTGTGCGGCCGATTTCCCTAATTAAATCGAATTGACGTGCGGCTCCCGCCTTTATTTTTTGAATTCTCCCCGTACGGTGGGCGGAGTCGACCAACGCGTGGAGTGCCTTCCAGCCAGCTCCGTGGAGGCTTTGCTTTCGCTTTATTTTGTTTTTAGGTTTCCGTGAACAAATAGTTTCATTCGCAGATGATATGGCCGCAAAATAAGCCCGCGGAAATAAAAATACGAGTGGGCTGTTTGCTTCTACGGATTACTACGTATTACTCCGCCGATGGCAGAGCGGCAAGCCGCCACGGGACTGGGTGAAAGGCACTCCCCGCGTTGGCCGACTCCGCCCACCGTACCGGAAGAATTAAAAAAAAAAAGGCGGGAGCCGGACGTTAATTCGATTTAATTAGGAAAATCGGCCACGCAGGGCAATAAACCGAAGTTTCTAAGAATGCTCGGAACGTGTATATCGAGTTCCCGCGGCAAAAAGACGAGTTCAGATTGCTCTTCCCTTGCACCTTTAAGTATTCTGAATTTGGTCACAGTGCATTTCACTGCACGTTATAATCACGGCATCAAAGAGATGACATTTGAATTTATCTCAGAAGGACAAAACGTTGTTTAGTGTCCTGTTTTCTCCTTGAAACCTTTTTTCTCAACGTAATTAAACTTTCTAAAACGAATTGTGCGTACTTTTTGTGGATCGATATGGATCCTTCCCTGAAGACTTTTCCCAGCCTTCCAGAAGGAAAGAATTAATTGTCTTCGTATTGCATGCTCCACAGTAGAGATTTTCTGACGTTCCGGTTATCACTAAATACAGCACGATATGCTGCAGGTTGTAACATTTCACGTGCTTTGGAGAACCTTCTGTATACAAAGAAATCTTAGAGTATCATTTACTCACAATCTTTAAATTGATTTCTTTAAGAGGTAAGTAAGTAAAATGCCCAAATACATATTTTCGTTATGTAAGAGTAAACTCTGAGACTCCTTTGCAATGCTCCTGCCGCGAGTCGAGGCTGAAATGATGAAATGCACAGACATACCGATAATGGCGCCAACTCGGTCCGAATCAAGAGCTTCTTTTTTTTCTGCGTCTTTGTTGGCATTGCTGCCTTTGCCAGTGAGCGACTTGCCACGGAGTTCATCCATTGTGAATACACTACGCAGGAGGTGGCGGGCGAACTTGCAGGGTTGGCCTCGGCAGTGAGCCAGCAAACGGTCGATGACCGTTTGGTCCACGCAAATCCCGTTGCCGATTTCCACCTGCGAAATAAAGTTTCAAACAATACCTTGATAAGCAAGTTAGCATACTTGCAAAAAGGGACATCAAATGTGAACCTTACTCCTTCAGCTAGGTCGTTATTTAGAGCGACCATTAAAGGTTCTTCTTTGCTCAACAAGGTGGAGGTACGAGCAAATGTGTGCTTCCTTCTCATGACAGAAAAACTAAGGAGAGTAACCAAGAACACCAGTGAGACAGAGCAGCCATGTTGTACGCACACGGCAACAACCCAGCGTGGGCAGTATCGGAAGTCACGCTACCTGTAGCTTATTACTTGCAGGTCGCCAGCCGTTGCTGAAATTCTCGACGTTTCACGCTATGAGAGACGTTGTAGAGGAGGTTTCCGAAATTTCACTAACATAGGATTCTTTAACGTGCACGACACCGCACAGAACAGTGGGGCCTTGGGCTTCGCTTTCATCGAAGCGCGGTCGGGATCGAACCCGCGTACTGGTCAGCCCGAGGACTTCGGGTCGGGTTCTGGCCGCGGTGGCCGCGTTTTGATAGAGGATACAACTTAAGTCGCAGTGGAGCTCCGACCAGATTGAGGACCGCCGCACAGAATTTGTCTACGACAAAAAAGAAAGGAATGTAGACACCTGACTTTTGGTGGATGTTTTTTCTTGGTAATGAGGCGTAAAGCATTATTATACATGGATTACCGCGTGGTATCCTAACACAACCGATAAATAATTTGCAATCGAATTTCTTTCTCGTGCTGTTTCGGTATCGGTTTCAACAGCTGAACGATGGCTGTGACCTCAAAGAGAAGTTACAGGTCACGTGAGGCATGAAAAGATAAAATTTAATCGGTGCTTCTCCATACGTTGTCTTCAAGGCTCGAAGAAGGTTAGCTTCAGTACTGTAGTAAATTAAAGTGACGAAACAGTGATTATATCGCAGTTTTTCCATGTCTCAGGTGACCTCTAACCACACTTTGACGTCACAGCCATCATTCGGCTGTTGTACGCATCATTACAAAGAAGAAAACATGCCACCAAAATTAGGTGTCTATAGCCCTTTAATGCTCTTTTTTACTTAAGCAAGAAGGTAATTACAATAAACAAATTGCGTGCTCTAAGATTTTGATACCTTGCTTTTTTAATTCACTAAAACATTAAAACATTTATTTATTTTACTGTTGTGATTGGCCAGTTTTGGAATACAAGATGCCGTGCACCGTGGCCGAGTGTTAAGAACTGCTGTTCGTTTTAAGGTCTATCCGACTAGCGGTAGTCGAAATTAATTCCGAGTACTCCACTACGACGTCCCTAATAGGAAACGTCGCTTTGTTAGGTAAACCCCGAGGTATCATATGCCATTAAATTTACTACTCACTAAAACTCCCACTGCTGGTTCGTTCGTCCACAAGGATTGCAGTTTCCCAGTACACAGCATGTAAAGTAGGCCCTTCTAACTTCAAAGCAGTATGAAATTATCTCAAAAAATGTTGCGATACATATTCCAATAAACTTGAATCCACAATGCGAGAAAAAAATTAACCATTTACCTTTGGGACCGCAACAGTATCTGGCTCACTTCTTTGCGTCAGAATTTTTTCTAGTTTTTTGACCATCTTGTATGATTCTGCAAAAAGAGAAACGATCATAAAACATGTTTTGGGAGGTCTGATAAATCAGCCTATAAAGCCATTCAATACGCAGCGCACATTAGATCACGATAAGTTGCAGAGTTCTAAAATGTTTTCTGGTCAATGAATACAAGCAAGAAAAAGTAAATAAATGCAACCAAAATGGTTTAAAAAACCAACCAGCGATTTTTGACTCATATTTCCTTTATTCTACAAGAAGAGACTGCTTGGTTAAGAAGTTCGATTATTGCATCCTCGCCATATTGTATCCACAGGGGCACGCCCACGGTGTGAAAATTGCCAATACAAAATACTTCATGGTCAAAAGTGTACCCAACATGTACAAAATTGAAATCTTATAAAGAGGGTGACATGAAATGGCTAAAGGCTGCGGCGGATTACTAGCTTGCGCCTTAAACACACGAGATTTATTACAGCCCAATGAAGACGATTTCGATAAAGTACTCAACAGTAGACGTTTATGCCACTTGATCAGTGCTACTGCAAATCACGGCAGCAATCATGTTGGAAAGGAATGCGCGGAATGTACGAGATCCCTACAGTGTTTCCTAGGCTGCTAAAAAAATTGTTCATTCGGTGATGTTGCCGGCAGTGATGTAGGCACTGCATCCTCTAGGGTGGGAAGAGAGTAAGCTTAAATATGCTAGCCGTCTAAAATAAATCTCTAAAATGTCATTGTGCTCTAAATTTATTTTGAACTCTGGTTAGCTACACACAAAACCACAAGCCACAAAATTTCAAGGCACAGCAGAAAAGCTTACAAAGAAAAGACATGTGAAGTGACTTACTGTAGTTATTCTCAGCGGAGGCAAGCCTTTCTTCCAACAATTCAATCTGCTGCTCCAGGTTTGGTATGCGCTCTGCCGCGCCACAACTGCAGTCAGCTGATGCCTGCATCGATACGATGTAGTACGATTAGAAGATCAATGAATTAAGAAATTCAAAAGCAATGCCAGCAATTCTTTTTACTCAGCAGCCGGAGATGGGAGAACGGGGAACCACACATACTTTTTGCCTCTTCGGTGGCGGCTCTGTTGTTGGCGGCGGCTCTCTTGTTGTTGGTGGCGTCTCTGTGTTGTCCGGGACGGCACCTACTTCAGACTCCCGGACGAGTCTCGTACGTTGGCGCTCCATTGCGCGCATCGTGCCTGCATTTCATGCGACGCACCAAATCATGACAGAGTACTGGCGTTCATAAATGTGGCCGAAAAGTAAATGATGACACTTACCGAAATCCAGAAGGGTTGCCGGCGCTGGTGGCTGGCCGGCTTCCCATTCCACCATGACTGTTGTTCCTCGTAGCTCATCTATGGCGCTTTCCTTTGTTAAAAGCGCCATACCCGCCTCAGCGTCTATGGCACGTACCGCATAAACGTCCCATTTTTTCTCTTCGTTCCATTTTACTAGAACATGTGTCATTTTGGGGACAACGAGGGTAGCTGGATTGCAACCAAACCGTTCTCACTCTACCTTCCGAAGAGTGGCTCGTGAAAATGCGGCGGACTTTTAGAATGTTAGACAAAATCACGTGACGATGGTGACGTACCGTGTCTGCGTGCGTAAGTGGGGAGGGGGTGATGCGCAGTCCCATGTCAAGAACTATGCAGGGAACTTTACTAGTTTTGTATTTTGTAAATAGTGTGCAAAGCTCTCCCCTGTCCTTTCTTGCTGTCGCTCCCCTCTATACTTCTCCTCACTATCCTCTCCCTTTCTCTTGCCCTTAGATAGCAATTGCCGCGGCCGGAAACACTCTTTTGCTTCAGCTTTTTTTCTATTTTCTTTTAAAAATAAACCACTACCACCACCACTGCAGTACCGGTTCTGGGAGCCCAGAGTGAGCTTTTTTTATTTTTTCATTTCAAAAGAGGTGGTTGGAAGGCGAGTGAGCTTCTCAAGCTGTCCGCTGTAAGAGCAGTGCTATCATCTGTTCGGTCCCGCCGAGGAAGAGTGTGATTTTTCCTGTTTCTTGGAAGAGATATGGGGGGGGGGGGGGGGGGGGGGGGCTTATCGATTGTTATAGTATTGTAAAGGGGCGAGCATGGAAGCGAATGCCGAAACGGGTCACCGACGTGCCCTGAGGAGGGCGCGGGAAGGGGCGCCCGTAAAGCGACAGTACACGTTGCTGGCGGGAGTCAAACTGGCTCCTCTCCTTGGAAAGCGAGGGAGCGTTTATTTCCCTTTCCCTTCTTCCCCGAGCGGCTGGGCGCCGCTGAGACGGCGCCTGCGGTGTAGTTCGCGTCCGCTGACTTGGAGAATCGTCACACTCCTCCCTTTGTTATGAAGCCTGCTGCACGGCACTGGTGTCGAGCGGCGCTTGTTTACGCCTCTATAGGCCATAGTAGATAACAGGCTTCCGGACCCGGGGAGACCGACGAAGCTGGGGGTGCAAAGGGGCCGCACTTGACTGCTGTTGCCGCGCCGAGGCTGTTGTAGACGGCTCGGTGCTTAATGAGCAGCGAGGTGGGCACAGCTGTTCCGTGTCCGTTGTCGCTGCCAGTGCAGGAAGAGGCTCCTCGTCGTCGGAGAGAACGCCGGGGGTCCTTCGCGGTCGCACATGGTCCGCGTGTCTGTTTCACAGCGTTCCGTCTTCGAGCTGTATTTGAAGCGACGAAGAACTTGTGGGATGGCGAACCGTTCCGGCAATCCAAGCTGGGCCTGGTCGGAAGTTTCGAACAAAGACCGGCTCGCCGGACGAAGGCAAAGAGCTTTTGCGTGCGTTGTTGTCGCAGCACATCTTTTGCTTCAATTGCTTGAAGTCCACATGCGCCCTTAGGCCGGGGTGCACTGGTTGAATGGGCGTTTGCAGTTGCCTGCCCATAAGGAGCTCAGCGGGAGGGGACCCAGTAAACGCGTGCGGCGTTGTTCTGTAGGAAAGCAGGATCCTGTCGATGTTTGTTTGGAAATCTCCAGGCGCTGCCTTCTTGAGCTTCCCCTTAATTGTCTGCACGACGCGTTCCGCTGCTCCGTTCGATGCCGAAACGGGTCACCGACGTGCCCTGAGGAGGGCGCGGGAAGGGGCGCCCGTAAAGCGACAGTACACGTTGCTGGCGGGAGTCAAACTGGCTCCTCTCCTAGGGAGCGTTTATTTCCCTTTCCCTTCTTCCCCGTGCAGCTGGGTGCCGCGGAGACGGCGCCTGCGGCGTACTTCGCGTCCGCTGACTTGGGGAATCGTCACATCGATCCTCCCGCGCAGGGGGGTTGGGGCTCTAGGAGCGGTAGTAGACTTGAGCTTCGAAAACGTACCGTCTCCGAACGGAAGCTTCTCGCATGGATTTCGGCGGCGTCGATGGGACGCGCCCGGTTCTTCAGCGGGTCCGCGTTCGCAGCCAGTCCAGTACAAACTATATGCGCACCGCCTGTATGCATACCAGGAAGAAACTGAACGCCGAAAGCTGGCAGCGATAGCAAGAAAAGCAAGAGCTGAAGAAGCGCAGAATGATGCGCTTCAAGGGGGAAAGGGGGAAGGAAAAGGAAGGAAGAGGTAGGATGGTCGCGGTAACCACGCAGGAGGAGAGGACTGGGTCGGTCTGGCAGGGATGGAGCGAAAGCATCGAAAAAAAAAACCAGAGATAAGGAAAAAGATGGAAGATATGTTGCTAGGTTTTATGGCACATAATGAAAGATGAAAAAAAATAAAAGACGGAATAAACGCTCCTTGTAAGAGGTGCACGGCGTGGGGCAACGAGATACAAGAAGAGACATGCGATGAAAACTGAGCGACAACTTCAGTATTTCCAGCTCAGGCGATCCGTAGCAGACGCCTAATCCAGCACAAATCCGTCTCGGCCAATTAGAGCTCAGAATTTGAGTCAAAATCGCTCGCTGAAGTACGCCTTTCGGCTCGTGTAGCAGGAAAACGTGCTTCTGATCGCCGATTGAAAAACGCCTCAGATCCCAAATTCGGTGATTACAACATGGCTTGAGCTAAAACCCTGAAAGCATTTAGGATGTCAGCGGGGTGCTACCTCGCCATGTGGCTCGTGGGGTGGATCGCCGTGAAAAATAATTAAAGCTACTAGCCACGACCTTATTATGCGCATTTAAAACAGAAGTAGGGCTCTACGAGCAAATTTTAGCTAGGAATAGTAATTCGAAGCCACTTGAAGGGACGGCCATTTTGAACCAGGCTGTGCCGTCATAGACTCGCAGTGTCGTCTGCTACAAAACTGAGTGCGCGCTAACGGCTTTAGATTTCTCGTTGCGGTGACTCCCCAGAAGCGAGAACCACATGGGGAAAATTCCATGTACCGAGATGCCGAGACTTGCTGCGGTAGGCACTACCTCCTCGCCTTTATCACGTGACATACTCAATATATTTCAGCTGGTGGCGAGTGTGCGTTCAGTCTGCACGAGTCGTGAACTTGACAGCACTGAACAGCTGCTGCCAGGTGGAGAAATGTTAAGGCCGAAAAAATATCAACAATATCTCTATGACAGCGCCTGCAAGGTTCCCGCTCGTACAAAGCGGTCACTACGAAAGAATGCTGGGCGAAAACTGAGTAATTTTGATTCGGCGCCAGAGCAGAACGACTTTGACAGCAATAGCGAAGGGGAGAATGCTGCGGACACGCCGTCATTGCACCACAGGAAAGAAACCCAGCAGAGAGAGGAAGAAGGAGCAACCAATTCACAGGACAGTGGCATCGATGTTTTGCCACCTCACAGCGAGACCGTGGAAATCTTCTCGTCCGAAGAAAGCTTAGACTCATCCTCTGATGACGACGACAGAGACGCAGAGGTCGATAGCTCAGAGCCTGGCGATATGGTGAGTACCCCACTTGTACCTTTAAAGTGCTCGTGCTAGCCTGAGCGATATGAAAATATCAATCCTCTATTTTTCGTAACACAACTATAATGTAGTATTTTAGCGCGCAGTTTCCGCTGGCGCTTCAATTTAAATATTTTGTGCAGATTTTCTTCGTCAGGCAGTGCTCCGGCTGTCTATTAGCAGCGCTAGCCGCCTTTTTACTTATTAAGTCTCCTTCAATATCGTTTTATATAGGGGCAGCTGCTGTATCCTGAGGCCAAACTTTCTAAAGCCCAGAGCCTCGTCATGGTCATGGCCCACAGCTTGAGACATCATTCTTCGAAGGAAGCCACAGAAAGCCTCCTTAATGTGATTGATGCCCACATGCCACGAAATACAAGTATTCCGAAGACGAAGTACTTGTTTTTCAAGAAGTTTTCATCGTTGTATGAGTGCAAACGCACTACACACGTGTATTGTCCTGAGTGTTTCGAGTACCTTCTCACACTCCCGTGTGAAGATACTGATGTTCTATGTCAGCAGTGTGCTCTTACTCATAGTGTCCCACTTCTTTTGCGAACTGGATTTTTTTTTTTACACTCTCGATATTGCATCACAAATCAAGGAGTTGCTTTTAAGTAAAAAATTGCTCAAGCGCCGTCCACCGGCTTCCTACGATGTAGACGACATTACAAAGAGTCTATTTTACAGAAGCTTGCCTCTAACTGAGAACGATGTATCTGTGACATGGAACACAGATGGCGTTCCTTTGTTTGAATCCTCAGGGGAGTGTATGTGGCCTTTGTTGCTGCAAGTTAATGAGTTACCATATAAAGATAGGCTTCAAAATCTAATTCTTTCTGGTTTGTGGTTCGGAACACGAAAACCGAACATGAATACGTTTTTGAAGCCGTTCACGAAAACTATGAACACCCTTTCTTCAGAAGGCATTACCTGGACAAATGAGAATGGGGTTGCTAACACGTGTCGCGTCTTTCCAGGCCCGTGCTCTGTTGACAGCGTTGCACGATGCATGTTAATGAACATGCGGCAGTTTAATGGAGCGTATGGATGTGCATGGTGTGAGCACAGTGGTGAAGTGGTGCAAAAAGGAAAAGGGCACACTAGGGTGTACCCGTATCAAGAGCCTGCGGCAAAGCTGAGGACGCAGGATAGCTTTGTTAAGCATGCTGCAGATGCCGAGAGGACGGGGCAGCCTCGTCGAGGCATAAAAGGGGCTAGTATCCTTTTTTTTTCTAGCATACTTCAGCTTCCCCAGTTTTTTTGTCGTGGATTACATGCATGCTGTGTGCAACGGCTTCGTTAGAACCACGACATCTATGTGGATAACTCACAAAACACGTTCCGAGTACTCTCTTCGTCGTCATCTACCTCAGATAAACGACCATTGTCAGAATTCAAATTTTGGAAAGCATCGGAATGGAGAGATTGGCTCTTGTTCTATTCTCCCGTTGTTTTAAGAGAGTTCCTTCCGCGAAAATATTATAAGAATTGTATAAAGTTTGTTAAAATAATTCATTTTTGCTTGCAGTCTTCGATTCCAATGGACAAAATGGAACATGTGAAAAAACAAATGGTGGCATTCTTGTCTGAGTACCAAGATTTGTATGGAAAGCAATACATGTCGTACAATGCCCACATTCTTTTACACATGGTGGATCATGTAAAGCAGTGGGGACCCCTGTGGGGCTTCTCGGCTTTCCCTTTCGAATCAATGAATGGTAGACTGGTGCGCTTTGTGAATGGAACGCGGTATGCGCACTCCCAAATTGTTGAGAAATTCTGCATCCTTCAAAGCCTTCCACAAGTTTTGCCTGCGATACAATCAAAACATGACGATGTCAGTGTTTTTGTGCGTTCTTTGATTAAAGGCTATAATTTAAGGAAGAACTGCTGCCATAATGGCAAGGTGGTGCTCTATGGAAAAGGGAATGTCGATGCAGGTGGAACAAAGTTCAAGAAAGCCTCTGTTGGCGCTTTCACGTACTGCGTAAGTTCCGCAGACAAATCTCGAAGGAAGAACTCTTATGTTCTGGCTAATGGAAGTACATCCGGGCGGGTAATAGAGATTGTTGCACTCATTGATGAGCCTTTGACTACCAACAATCACGTACTGTTCAAAATAAAAAAACTTCGTGTACTAAGCCTCTTTTTAGAGTGTGTACTTGGGTGCAATTCAATTCAGTGTGTGAGTGTTGAAGAAACAAATGAACATTGTCTTGTCCCTGCATTAGATGTAAAGAAGTGCATGGTGCAGTGCGTTCCTCAGAAGACCATTTTGTCAGCAGTTCATGAGGCTTATGTTTTAGAATCCAATTAATAACACTTTTAATGAGCGTCATTTGGTGGAACTTCCCAGATAATCGCACTTTTGAGGGCCGATGGTGCTCCCCTGCTGACCCGATATACGCGGGTAATTTATCGGTAATATACACATTGGTTTCATGTTAAGAGCAGGCATACCTCCAAATGCCTGTTTAATGGCAAACATCATTACTGTTCACAATAATAATGAGCACTGATGTTTTTGCTGATATACAGCCCTTGATTTATGTTGCCCTCGACGTATTGTGAAAATGCATGCATGCGACTATGCTATTGTTAATTTCATTACATTTTTTCCTCCAAAAACCTAGAGGTTAACTTTCTTCTGAATACAGCTTGGATGGTTCAAAGTGCGAAAGTAGATGTATATTTTTCAGTTCCCTCATAAGGACTCCTTGCAGAGAAAAAATTATTCATATAGCATATGTGCGTAGTGCTCTTTGTTGTATGTTTTACTTAAATATGTCTGAGTTGCAACTGCTGATATCTTGTGAGTGCAAGGTGTAAAACGCCTTAAACTGTGTATCTGACGGAGACCATCTGGAGTGTAATAATGCTATCTTCTTGATTTGCGAAGGATATATGACAATTTTCTTTTTTTCGTTTCTTCTTCTGTATCGTTTTGAAAATGTCTAATGTGCTGTAACATCTGTACATACCAGCCTCCACATGCAGTGTGAACATTGAAGTAATCAGGGTATTAGTGAATTTTAATGTGTGCATTGATGCAATTTTCAATTTCTGTATTTTTTTCAGTTGTATAAATGTTCGATTGCTTTTTTTCTTTCCGCGCTTTTTAAGTTTGGGAAGAGCGATTTGCATTCAAATAAATAAATTTTGGTTTTCGAAAGTTTGTTTATGTAACTTAACGCTTTATACACACACACACACATATATATATATATATATATATATATATATATATATATATATATATATATATATATTGTCACGTGCTTCGACAGAACCTCGACGGAAGAAGCAGAAGATGGACTGACCAGCAGGGAGAAAGGAAGAGAAAGAGCTGAAGGACGCTGGTAGGCTTCCTGCTTCCATCCTGCTCCGACCGATCCCCTCTGTGAATAAGCCCCCGTGCGTGCTAAGCACGTAACAGTTTGGTGAGAGGTGCCGGGTATCGACCACGGAGCATTCCATCTACCGAAGGAGCCGTAGACTCGCAGGCTTCCCACCACTGCCATCGGACATGCCTGGAGACGACAATGCCGAGCAACCCGGGATATCCACAGCGAACAACTGGCCACATTATCGAGAGCCCCGCACATTTTTTGGAAAACCTGAAGAGGATGTTGACGAGTGGCTGAAACACTACGAGCGGGTGAGCAAATACAATCGCTGGAACGCTGCTACTAAACTGGCTAACGTGGTGTTTCTCCTTGCCGCCACTGCCCTTGACTGATTCGACAATCATGAGGATACACTGAGTTCATGGGCTACCTTTACGACCGAGATCAAGAAAAATTTTGGGGATGAATCGGCAAAGAAGAAGCGGGCGGAACAGATATTGCTTCACCGCGCGCAAGTACGCGCAAGTAACAATATATATATATATATATATATATATATATATATATATATATATATATATATATATATATATATATATATATATATAGAGAGAGAGAGAGAGAGAGAGAGATATAGCCTGAAGAAGATCGGTCTTCCGATCGAAATGTCGAGTCGAATAAATATGTTTCCTTTAACGAAGCTATATATTCTTGTAAGCAGACAAGTACTTCATGCTCTCGCAATCTATGTGTGTGTGTGTGTGTGTGTGTGTGTGTGTGTGTGTGTGTGTGTGTGTGTGTGTGTGTGTGTGTGTGTGTGTGGAGCGAGGGCGAAGTTTGTCGTCACATATGGGGCGCTCTTGCAGCGCGGGTCTCAGCGAGCACGCGGTGTCGCGGTGCTAGATAGCAGCGCCGCGGTGCGACTCCACAGCCGTTTCTTCTGCCGGAGCAGTGGTCTCCGCTTTTGCGCACTCTTGCGACACCGAGCTGCCGTATGACGCACACGTACAGCAAGCCGAGTACCACCATTTCAGGAAATCATATACATGTCGGTTGTCTATACACTCCCTGGCCGTTCACAATGCGGCACCAGTTTTCTCGCTTACATTCCTACCAAAATTGTGACGCACAATCGTACGATGACCGTGCAGCGTTCCGGGGGGTGCCATATGATTTCTTATTGCATACATACCTTACATGTTCTAGTCAAGTTGGAGATATATAAATGCTGTAACTCTAAGGCGCGGTTATTTTGAGGTGTCCACTTGAGGTGCCCACAATTTACGTTTAAAATTGTGTTTTACCGTTCGCCGTACAGCGTTACGGCGTCATGCGCGCGCGTACGGTCATGTGCACATGTGGGACAGTAGAGTTTTCTCATTACCACATGTAGGCAGTCTTAACTGAATGAAGCAACACAACGCTATAATGTTTCCTCGTGTTCATTTAGAATAGAAAAAAACTCGCCGAGCAAAAAAAAAATGTCATCATTCGCTTTCTTGCTCTTAATGCTACTTGCTCCATGCACTGGCGACTACATCAATGATCGGCTCACACGCGTTATTTGAAATGATCACGCATTCACAGAAATTTCAACTGGCGTCACCATGAGTTTGATTCGATGAAAGAGATGGACGTCTTTTGACTTGTGAATTTATTAATAAACTAATGTTGCTCATTCTTCAGTAAAGTTCATGGCGTGTCCTGTTTTGTTTTTTTTTTCATTTCGATGTGCTCTGTATATACCAGACTTAATGATTTGCATTTGACTAAAGAGCTTGCCACTAAATCTCACGGTTTGAAATTTAAAAGTCGCAGTTGCTAACGATCATGCATGCGTATTGAGTGTACACTCTACGTCCCTGAAGATCCTTGATTTTGCACTTTAAGGTGCATAATCGAAGAATTGTCAAGAGCGGGATCGTAAAAGCACGCGTAATTAAAAGCCGTTTTGCAGAGGTTATGTGTGCTAACCAAAACCCGCCTCCACGAACAGGTGAAGAGCATACGCGTGGCAGGATACCGATTTTGTTAAACGTAGCGTAGTCCACAAGCTTGCTTGCCAAATCCAAAAGAACAAGCGCACCAATGTTGACCAAACAGTCAAAGAAAACACCTAGCGTTCATCCAGTACGTGCACTAAGTCCCACAAAGCTTGGTAAAGGCTACGAGCGAAGCTGGCGTGAGGTTTCGCTTTGGTCCGGTTTAAATAGGTGGAGGTGAGCAAACGAGTGAATGAGGAAGAAAATAAAGTAGTAAGGTTTTTAGCGTACAGTTATAAACCGAGTATACATGCCAAAGCATGTCTTTAGGGCGCTCGTGCAATGGCCAGCAATGCTCATGAATCTATCCGCGCGCCACCGCTGGTTCAACACCAACTGTCGGCAATATTTATTTATATTCATTTCATTTCTGCATGGGCCAGGTCAATCGCCGTCAAGGTCAAGCTTCACGCAAACTCGCTGGGCGGTTACAGAGCTCGTGAAGTAGTGCACTAAAATATTGTCGTAGAAAGCATCAGAAGAAGTTTGGTGTAGCTTTGGTGTACTAAATAGCATTTCGACGTCACGCGGCTACTTCTGTATCGGTGAGACGGAATGCTGCATAGCGATCCAATAAGTTAGCTCGAAAAAGGTATAGAGAATAAGTGACGCGGAAGCCATCTAGCAGCCGTACACTGTGTTGAGTGTGAAAACTGTGGAGTCGTTTTGAATCGGACCGCAATCATGCCAGGCATAAAAACGCGATATAAAGGCTAATTTCTGAATCCAGTACCAACTAAACAAATGACATGTACATCAGCAGCCTGTCGATAGCTCTCTTCCGAAAAGGATACGCATGTCTTATTCAATTATGCTGAAAAATTCCTCCAAGGCGTGCGGCTGTGCGGCTTTCTCTTATGTTATTTGAGGAATTTGTATTGAATGAACTTCTGTTGGGGAACTGCATCAACACATTTGAGTAGCTTGCGCCGATTGAATTTCTGCAGTGAAGATGATCACAAATGTTTGAGGAATTCGCATGGAATGAACTTCACTAGCGGAGCTACATCAGGAACTTTGATGACTTATTGCGTACTAGATTTCTGCAGTGAAGCCACATCAAGAACATTTGAGCAATTTGTATTGAATTTATTTGTGGAGTGAAACAACATCAATAATTTCGATGATATTATGCGGACTGAATATCTGTAGTGAAGTCACATGAAGAATATTTTAGTAATTTGTATTGAACGAATTTCTGGAGTGAAATGACATCAATAATTTCAATGAGTTTATGCGGACTGAATGTCTGTATTGAAGCCACATCAAGAGTATTTGGGCAATTCGTATTGAATGAATTTCTGTAATGAAAGTACATCAAGAACTTTGAAGTGTTCGTGTAGACTGAATTTCTACAGTGAAATCACATCAAAAGTATCTGAGGAATATATATTGAATGAGTTTCTGTGGTGAAAATCCATCAATATCTTTGACGAGTTTGTATGGACTAAATTTTTGATGTAAAACCACATCAAACGTTTCGTGTGGTGTAAATAGAGGCCTCTCTACAAAATCGGAGTTTCTGTTGACATCCTGGTGAGTCCATAAGAACCCCATGAGAACTCAACAGAGATTCCATGTCCATTTTTGTAAGGGCAGATCCGATTATCTCGACGCTAGCACGCGGGCCATCCCGGCTCGATTCACGTCTCTTGCCTTCTCCTCCTTTCAATTACTAAACACCCACAGACGAAACGATCGCGAAAAACTCCCATCGGAGCTTAAGGAATACACGCCGGCAGCGCTGCTGGAAATCCGGCGGACATAAGTGGAACCACGCGGCGTTCTCGCAGTCGAAAGGACAGGCGGTAAGACAGGTGGCGACTGCAAAGCCTATTGCCCTCGGAAAGTGCGTGGGCCAGCACCTCCCGCGTGAATGCGCCAGCCACCAGGTCCAGCGGCGGGTCTCCTGTCAACACCCCGTCTCGACGCGTGGCCTCCGAGGTCAGCTCCGACGGCGCGCCGCGCTCGATCGCAGAGGCCACGCTTGAAGCAAGCGCGTTTCATGTGGAAACGAACGCGCTCGGTGGAGCACTGCGCCGTGAGGAGCGAACGGAAGCACAGAGGAAAAGACACTTTAGTGGACGACTCCGGATCAACTCCGGCCACTCCGGCTTATCAATATAACGTGCACTGCCATCGCACAGCACACGGGCGTTTCTGCCCTTCGCCGCCATCGAAATCCAGTAGCCGCGTCCGGAATTCAATCACGTGACCGCGGTCTCCAAAGCTTTCGTCACCAACGCCCCCCCGGCGGATCTTGCTGGTGCTTGCATGCACCAGCAAGATCTCTGAAAGTTGTTTCCATCCATCCATCCCTGCAAATGTGTAGAACGTGCACAGCCTACTGTTGAATTCTGCGCACCCTTCTGCCCCCGTATGCAAATAACTCCACACCAAGCTGGTGTGCACCCAAGGAAGACGTGGTCACGCGTGCGCAGCAAAAGCTAATCGCAGACAACTTCCTCCTATTCCGCCTCCTTTCGCTGCTCTGACGTCACATCCAACTCAAAAGTCAACGTCCTTAGAAAACGGGAGGTGGCGTTCGATCAGCAGTTCGGGAACGACACAGGTGGCTCACGGAAGTGAACCACGACATACAATATGCGTGGAACGCTGTTACACTGAGGGAACAAACTGGCCATCATGTTGCTCGAAGCGGATATTCAACGCCAGAAAAGCGATCCCGGGACCCGGAGGGTGGCCATCCGGCACCAGCTTCCTTGATCCGGTGGATAAGTGGTCGTGCTGTTTGGGCGGACGGACGGGGGGGGGTTACAGTACAAGCTTTTCAAAGGCGCGCGCTCCTTCCGACATTCGCAAAATGCCCAGTTCCTGCCAGAAACTAAGGGAGTACTCCGGACCGCAGCGAACGAGTGGGCGGGCCGAAAGAAAAAGAAGCAAAAAAGGCAAACAAAAGACGGCGCTGCCATCGTGCCCGCACGAGAGCGGTCCGTCAACAAAGAAGAGTAGCGCACGCCGGTCGCTGACAAACGACGCTACTTCTCTTTTTTTTTTTTGTTTCTTCCTCGGACGTCACGACACACGCGCAAGAGAGAGAGAGCAAAGATATTTAAGCGAGCAAAATGAAAAACCGAGAGTACGCGCATAATGACGAAAAGGAGGACTAGCTTCGCTTTCTGGGTCGCTTCGGAGACGAGAGTCGAGGAAAGAAACACAAAAATATGCAGAGAAAAAAAAAATAAACTCGCGCGAGCAGCAGCGTCGACAGTCGACGATGCAACGCTCCAGAAAACCGCAGGGGCGATCGTATATTCAAGAACCGGCGACCCGCTTCGCTCCCTTTCCTTTCTCTCCGCGCCAGAGCCTCTCCCGTTCGGTCCCCAAATGAACCGGGGGACGACGGACGGCGCAGAAAGAAAGCACTCTCTCGGCGGCAGCTCATCCGTGCGGGCGCGCTTGCTGGGAGTGTGTGTGTGAGAGAGAGAAAGAGAGAGAGAGCCCATAAATCGGTCCCGAACCAGGAAATGCTCCGAGAAGGGGCCACACGACGCGGCGCGCGTCTTTGCATGCCTCCAGCGCTAGTGGCCAGCGGGCCTTTGTCCTCCAACACACACACAGAGAATAACCCCACAATTACGCGTTCTGTGTGTGCGCGCTCGCGGTGGAAATTCACTTCCCCACCGGGGCCGCTTTTCTGGCGGTATAATCGAGGAGAGCGGGCGCGCGTGCCGGGGTCCAACGCGTGGCACGCCGCAACACAACCACAGCGGAAGCCGATCATCGCTGTCCGGCCCGCCCCCACTTTGAGGCCGTTGCGTATGCACGGAGCGGCGAGCCCACATGGCCGCTAGCTTCGCCCTGGCCGCAAGAGCCGCTGCTTAGCGTCGGACGCCGGTGCGGGTGGTGCCGCGTATCCGCACACTGTTATTAGGGACCGCCGATATATGACGCGAAGCGCGCGTGCACACACACACAAACGGGGCTGAAAGTTCGACCTGCCTTCTAGTTATCGCTCACCGACCCGAATGGCCACGACGAGGGCGGAGACAGAGATTGGCACGGCTTCGACCAGCGAGGCCGCGGAGGATGTTTGCAGACCGCGGGCATACCGCTGTACTTTTTACCCCCCGCGGCAAATGTCGGACCAGTCATCGAAACGAAATGAGGGGGCGGAATAAAAATCGCGGACGGGTGAAACGGCCGCGTCGGAGTACGGGACCCGAAGGGTCAGGTGCTGAAGCAATCGAGGACGCCCGTAAAAACGAGGAGTCGGGCCCACATATCAGTTGATGAACGCCGTGCGCTTTAATCACGGGTGATCAATGCGCGGACTCCTTCGCGACCGCAGGCCGGTAAAGGTGAATCTATCGGGACGAAATGTACGCAACGGCTGTAACGAGTGCCCATCGACGTAATTAAGCGACCCTCGGTTGCACAATCACTGCGCGGCGCCACAGCGCACTACACGAACCGTCGTTATCGTAAACCGAGTGCGTCGGCAGGTTAGCCTCGCGCCGCTCAAGGGTCGCGAACACGCCGAAGAACAATACTCGCGACGCGAGCACCCCTCGAGGCCATCCGCGGCCATCATTTCCGACAGAAGCGCACCGGCGCGCGCGCGGTTTCCGCTGCCGTACACCGCAGCTATCTGCCTCGGCTGGAGGACGCCTGCATCCTCCGGGCGCCGACGTGCCAAAGCGCGCTACTTCGCGCCGCGTGCCCGCGGGCGGCGGCGGCACCTTGGAGCGCCGCATCGGAAAAAGCACGCCCAGGGCATGGAAGACGCGGAAGAGGCGAGACGAGAGCGGACCCAACTGTAAGAAAAGCGCGCAGCAATAAACATGCCCAGAGAACGCGAAAAACAAAACAAAAGCGGCGCGCGCGGAGAAGAATCGATCAGGCACGGGCATGCATGGGCCGTCTCCGCGGACCTGCTTCTTCCTAGCATCGACGATCGGCGCCGGGACAGCGCGGACAGGAACCGGGCCGCGGCGTGTCCTCTTCCTCATCAGCTTCCGTGCCGCTACTCCGGATGCCGGAAGCGCCCGGCGCGTATAATGTTCGTCTTCGCCTAATAACGGCCTTTTCCCCGATGTACTATAGAGAAGGACGGGCGCAGGAGCGGCGGGTGCACCCTCTCGCTCGCGTGCCGCTTACGCAGTGCACGCCGGCGGCGAAAAGGAGGCGATCCAGCAAGTGGAACGCGCGCGTGCGGCGAAAGAGAGTGGCACGCGCGCTCACGCCAAACACACGTCGCGGCGGCCCGTCCATCGACGAAGCAGCAACCGCAGCATGAACCGCAGCAGCAGCAGCCGCACGCGCTCCCGCGTCGTGAGACAACTTTTACGCCGGCGCGGTGTCATGCATCGCGGTTAACCGAACCGACAGTCGGCCGCCCCTGCAAGCTACGCGCATCACGCCGCGGTCGCATCGCGCTTTAACGCCGCGGGTTAATGCCGCTCGCCGATCGGCGGGGGTCCCGGGTTATTGCCGTCCGAGAGAAAGTTGACCGGAGACCCCCCATCCACCGCTTCCGTCTGGAGTAGGGAATTGACCCGTCGGCCACCGCGCAACGCTCGTCAAACGCTCGCCGAACACGCTCCCCCAAAGCGCGGCGCCACGTAGAAGGGGCCCCCGACTGAACTTCGCTTTCGAATGCGGCGGTGCGAGACAGGCCGCCGCCGCCGTTCGAAACGGAGAGCGAACGGGGAGCCGAAGGGCCAAAGTGGCTCGAGGTGTATGGGCGATTGAGAAGCATCTATAGGCAGCGAACGCGTACAGTCCCGCATGGCCGCGCTCAAATGGTCGGCGGCGGCCGTGCTTCGGTGCAAGGATCACCCAGGAAGCCACCGGGAACCGGGTGCTTCACGAGCAAACCCCGCAGCGGGGCGCCTGGTGTGTGTGTGGGGTACGAGTGAATGCGCGTCGCTACATGGAGGTGGCACCTTTATTGGACAGCACACGCGCGCACCTACGCATGGTGCAGTTGAGGAGGAAGGATCGGCCTGCATTGCCCTCTCACTTCAACGCGGTGTGAGCGATACCGGGAGATGAACACTGGAGCTACTGCGGTCAGCCTCTCGGACCGCAGACGGACTCGCTGGTTTAGCCATATACGTAGCACGAAGACACGGCATACACAATAGAACAACACCGGGAAGCGGAGGAGAGCGGTGTCCCGTGTTTCCGTGCCTCTCGCGAGATACCCGACTCTCCTGTACGGGAGCAGCAGGGAGGCACAGCACCGCGGGGCATAGGCAGCTCTTAAATCTTCCCAGTGAAACTTTCCGCGACGAGAAACCACCTCATGGCGACTGAGTCACCTCGTGACTTCCCATTGGTGAGGTAGTAAAGTGCCCGAGTTCCCTGCACTAAGTATAAAACAAATACACAGACAACGATTTCCTGTAGGCGGGCGCCTTCAGACATAAGCCTCCTGGTCAATGTAAGCCTCGCCCATGAAGCGCTGTCTGCTCAGCCAAGAAAAGGTTCGCAGAAAAAGGTGCACGGCCGTTTGAGAGTACTGTGGTTTCCCGCGCAAGAAACCACTGACGTCCGAGGAGAGGACATAGAGGGCAGACGCCACAGACCACTAAAACGCATTCGCACGGATTCTGCTCAAACTCCAACGGCGTGCACGTGCACATGCAGGGACCGGCCCAATTACCACCAAAGTGTTTCTCGTGGAAAGTTTATGCGGCGGTCCACACCAGGACGAGCGTCGGCTTTTATTTACCATTCCTCTGGAGTGTCGCTACAGAGGAGAACAACTGCCGGCAACATAAGACGAGGGTACACTAGCCAGCACCTAGCGCGAACGTCAACTACAACCATTCTTTAACATTCATTCAGACGCGGGACGCTTGCGTAAATCACCGAAGAAAGGGAAAGGCGGTACGCCAGCAGACACCACTGCACGAATCCCGGCCGAGGAGGTACAGGTTCAGCTTCTTAGGGTGGAAGAGAGTGTAGGGGGGGGCATAGGTACAGCTACTGCGACAGCAGGCGAGACTGCAGCGGTGGTTCGAATTACCGGAACGAACTGCCGCCCCACACACCGGCCGTGCAGAACACTGCACGCTGCCACAGCGCCTCCGGACTGACACGCGCTGTCGCCGGGCGTTCGCTCGCATGCACGCTATGCTTGTCGTCCTCGACCTTGGCGCGAGCACGGCGTGCCCGCCGGGCCGACGACAATGGCGACAGGGGCCGCAATTTTCCCCGCGCGCCGGACGAGGCGGGCCGCGGACACCGTTTGGCACGCGCTCACGCCAAGAAGCCATCCACCCGCCGCCGCACGGGGCTTCTCCGCTGCTGCCCGCTCCCGACAGGCATCCGGTGTTCCCTCACGCTCTCTCTCCCAGCGGGCCCAAGTCGCCCTCTGCCTTGTACCGTGCTCCCCGCTGTCCCGAGGCGGCTCAATTACCGGCCGGTTGCGAAAGCGACAGGCTGTTTCGAAGCCCGGCCTCAGGGACGTTTCAATCTTGGCCGAACCCGACGCGGCCCTTACAGCTGACCGAGTGACGCCCGTCACCGGGCCACACTCCCACGTCTACCACGGAAAAACGTTTTCCACCTTGTCGCACATTCTTTTTAGGGGCTCTGCGTGGGCCTTTCTCCGCAGTGTGCGGGGTCGCCGTCGAGGCGTTATGTCTTAACCGAAAACTCCCGCTTTCACAACCTGGCTCTAAGAGAGAATTAAAACATTACAGCTGTAGTAATACAGAACGTTGACCTCAGCACACACGAGTACTGTGTAATCGTCCACATGCCCAGCCTTCGTAGCGGATGTCCAGACTAAGGGGTTCCTGACCCCCTGGAAGCCCTATATAAGCTCCGGAGGTGAGAGGACGATATTTCCACTCGCTTTCGAGAGACTCGCAACTCTGACAACGCGAAACGAGCAAGACGGCACACGGCCCAGAAGAAAACTCGAACCCGGTGGGCTGTATATACACATTATTTTCCGCCCTTACCCAACCTAGAGCTATGGGCCCACACGGTGTACGGTTATGTGCAAGGCACAAGTCCGCAAAGAGAGCGAAAGTGCAGTGAAGTGAACGCTGTCAACGCGGGCCCGGCGCCGCGAGCAGATGGCAGAATGTGTTCGGTGCCAAAACGTTGGCTAGATCTACGCGAGCATATCGCGAGGCAAGGGCGCGTCGCTAAAACCGCTACAACACTGCGCCAGGGGTGGTATGAGGACTCCCAGGGGACTAGAATGCAAAGCAGAGAATGATCACTTCCGCATATATGGGCATGAACCCATTAACAATATCGCGTCACACTCTCAAGCTTAAGTGGCCCCCTTAGTTTTTTGTGCAGGTGACCCGTACCAGTAGCTAATCGCCACCAGCAAGTACCGCTAGTGCGCCAACCTCCGTCCCATATTTCAGCGTCGATGAACAATGCATTATTATCCCGACAAAGATGGCGAAGAGCAGCGTGCCAGAAAAGGTTGATCGCCAGATCGGTGGCGAGGCCACTAACGCGGTCTTATGTTTCGTTATGCACGCGCAGCACTGGTATGAGTAAGGATGCAGAACCTAAAAGAACTCCCGAACAATCTTTGAGCGCATCAAAGAGGATTTCGTGGATAACCTCGGAAAGCAAGGGGATAACAGGCTGCAAACCACGAGCTACAATGTGATATCGCACCTGCAAAAATCACACTAAAGAGCGCGGATGGGACAGGCAGGGGGTAGTAGATTTATGGGTAGCTCTCGGACGAGGCTCTCGGACGAGGCTCTCGGAGGGGGTGAGGGTCCCACTTGAACCGTCTGCATATTCTTTGCAATTTTTTCGCCGAAAAAATTGAGTTCAGCACGGTTTTCGTAAGCAAAATTTCTCGCTCGGGGACAGCGGCCAACACCGTCCGTTCCCCTTGGATACATCCTTTAGCCCTTCCCATTAAATACGCCGCTGGGGGCAGGAGATGATAAGAAGGGTTTCGGACACTTTTTAACCCTACCCACAGTCGCCTCATAGTGCACGAATAGTCGTGCAGCCAACTACGTGTCGCGCGGGCGAGAGCTGCGCCATTTATCCGATATTGCATGCAGTTCAGAGGAAGCGCCTGTCTTCGGTGTCCGCCAAGCGTGCCTAAATTTCTGTGCACGTACGCGGCTGGCGCTCGCAGACACACTGCATACGCCTAAAAGGTGCAGCGCACAGTCAAGACCAGAAAGTGAGAAACGGCTCCTTTTTTTACCTTCCTCTCTCGCGTCGCGAGAAACACGCGCCCAAAATTTATGCGCTGGCACGCAGGCGTACGAAATGGAGCCCGCCGCGCGCGAACAGCGCTTCGCAGTGACACACGCACAGTCGTGCCGCGCCTCCCCCGTAAGGTCCCTTGGCCGTGAAGAGGACCTGTGACACTCTCACGACGTGCGTCATTGGTGGAAACGTGCATGTGCAGCTAAACGCAGCATTCGGTGGGGACGGTGCCAGCAAGACATGTCCTCACGTTTCCTGGTCACAGAGTATACTGCACTTGAGTGTGCGCAGTGCCACTCCCTTCCCCTTCCGCTCATTCACGCTTAACGCGACAGCGTAAAGTAGCTCGTGTCGCAGAAAATATGGCGTCGGCGTCGTCGTTGACCGTGAGCGAAAAATCCCCGAAATACACCCCGTGAAGCAACCTACGAGGTAGGCGAGCAAACTGCTCACCGCGGCGAGTGGCAGTTAATTTAATGACTGGTCGCTCGGCCAGAGCAACCTTGGTCGCACAAGGCCCAATCGGTGGAAGCACCTGACATCGCAGGAGAGTGGCGCATCGCTTAACCCCTGCACCATTGCACCAGGATGGGTATGAGGACTCCGTGTTCGCATTTGAGGTCCAGTACACGGCATGAACACTCGGTGGCATGTACTCTACATAATGCAAGCGTAATATGGGCAACCACGAACACCCTTTTCAGGGACCCTTTAAGGCTGAGTTGAGTTGGGTTTAGTGGCGCATAAACAACGGCGGCTATCATGCGCCAAATGCAGGGTTAAAATTTGAGAAAAGTTGGGTCACCTCGGCGTGTCCTTGTCGGTGCAAGGGCGCCGAGGATCCCAACGAGTTAAATGAGAACTTCAGCCTTCTTCTCAGGCATGAAAACCTTTAAGGTTGAGCTTAAGTGTCTCCTCCAATTTTAATTTTTTTTTTTTTTTGGGGGGGGGGGGGGGTCTTCAGAAATTAAGACACCATCGAGGGCTGTCAACTGACTTTAATTCGAAACTGAGGCCAGCCGCGCCACCATGGTGACAGTTCCCGCCCCAGGCCTCGCGGACCGGTAGGTTTCGTCGTCCCCAACCCCAGCACGGGTCACGCGTACGTGCCCGGAGCTCTCAGCGCGCGTGCGCGGCGCGTCGCCAGAGCCCGGCCAGCCGTGAAATGGTATGCGCGCAGCCCGGGGTCACGCCGGCGTCCGACGGCCCCCGCGCGCTCTGTTGCAGCCCCACGCTACGGTGCGCGGCTGCCTCCCGCCGCGACACCCCCGTCTGGACGACCGGCGGGGCGAAGGGCGCTCCTCCATTGACGCGGTTGCGTCACGGGCACCGAGGAAGATGGAGCTGCTGCGGCGGCGACGATGAGCGACACCCGTACGCGACCGCGCTGCTCGGCGCACTCGAGAGTACAGTGACTCGTGTGTGCGGCGAGCGATCCTCGCGGGACCACGAAATTGAAAGGGGGGGGGGGGGGGGGAGGTCAGTAGAGGGAAGACCTTTCTGTTGACAAACAACAGGCGATACCACACGACAGTGCGTGCACAAGCTTCATGCCGCCACAGTTGTCGACCATATATGCGGTGTCCGTCTCATCTTACCTGAGTTACTTAGTGCCGTTAAGCGCACTTGCCGACTCCCGCAGCCAGTAACGGTTTTCTGAAATAATACAGACTGAGTGTGGTGCGGCAGCCTTGGTCGCGATTAGACGTGAAATGATAAGCGCCACGCAAACAACAGAGAAACCTACGACGAGGCTCTGCAGACGTCGGTGCTCACGGAGTCAAGCATGGACATCATCATCATCATCACTGCGTGGTCTCGACAGGCATATACCGACCAAATAGTACAGCCAGTAACAGCCAGGGGCCGTATCTTTTAACGTCTCGTTTCGTGCTCCTTTCAGTTCTCCGCCATCGCTGGCGAGTCGCGACTTCCCGGTGACGTAACGTCAGCCGTGGCAGACGACAACGCCAATGACAGAGGTCCAAGAATGAGGCAACAAAACGAAACGTTGGAAGACACGGCAGTTCGTCCACGAGCCGTGTACTTACGACTACAGCAGAGACGCAGCAAGCTGCGAGCCACAAGTCACCCGCACGCAGCCCTTCCGCCCTGTCATCCCTGGCACAATAAGGATGAAATAACATAGGGGCGGCCAGAGCCCGTTAGTCACCAACACAAGTGAAAGTAATACCGCCTGTCACGAAAGTACCAGTGGCCACCACCACAGCCTGTCTTGGTCAAAGCCGAGCCAAGCCCGCAGCTTTTACTTCCGCGACGTATACCGCACGTCTTCGCCGGCCCTCAAGATAACGCACAAGAGAGCAAACGAGCCCGAAGGAACGCTTCGCCCACGCGGTATAGTACACACGACGGCTCCTCGGCGTGACGCATGTCCGGCGTGGCGCCGATATCACCGCGACCCGCGCGGAACGACAGCTCGCCGTCGAATTTCTCTCCCGGGACGACAGCGCAAGTTGCGCGGGGCGCGCGGAGAGAGAAAGAAAGGAGCGTCACGCGCTGGCCGACCACGCTCGCTGTCGTGTGCGTGCGGAAGACGCGAGTGTCGCCGCCTTCCGTGAATCAATCACTGTCGGCCCAGTTCCTTCTCGTTTGCGGCCGAGAGCACGGCGCTGCTCGCGTGACGCCCTCAACGTCGGAGCGCGGGCGAAGATGGCAGCGGTCGCAATTACTCCCGACCGGGAGCCCCCACGAAGGTGAAATCCCAATTACTCGCCCGAGGTTCTCCTTGGCTTAGTCCAGTTAGAAAAAAAAAAAAAAGACAGACAGCCCAGCTTCACGAAACGCCAGCTTCAAATGCGCCTTTAAAAATATCTACGTCGCACATTCACTATAAGACATGTCACGTACGCTCGTGAGCAATAAGAAAGGGAACAAACTGTTCACACGGAACTGCGAATTTCCCGGTTACTTCTCCACTAAATTTGACAATGACCTTCGGATATAATACGGCGAGAGGAAAACTAGTTAGCCAAACAGGAAAACCTGTACTTGTCAAGCATAATTATGGAGAACGAACGAACGAACGAACGAACGAACGAACGAACGAACGAACGAACGAACGAACGAACGAACGAACGAACGAACGAACGAACGAACGAACGAACGAACGAACGAACGAACGAACGAACGAACGAACGAACGAACGAACGAACGAACGAACGAACGAACGAACGAACGAACGAACGAACGAACGAACGAACGAACGAACGAACGAACGAACGAACGAACGAACGAACGAACGAACGAACGAACGAACGAACGAACGAACGAACGAACGAACGAACGAACGAACGAACGAACGAACGAACGAACGAACGAACGAACGAACGAACGAACGAACGAACGAACGAACGAACGAACGAACGAACGAACGAACGAACGAACGAACGAACGAACGAACGAACGAACGAACGAACGAACGAACGAACGAACGAACGAACGAACGAACGAACGAACGAACGAACGAACGAACGAACGAACGAACGAACGAACGAACGAACGAACGAACGAACGAACGAACGAACGAACGAACGAACGAACGAACGAACGAACGAACGAACGAACGAACGAACGAACGAACGAACGAACGAACGAACGAACGAACGAACGAACGAACGAACGAACGAACGAACGAACGAACGAACGAACGAACGAACGAACGAACGAACGAACGAACGAACGAACGAACGAACGAACGAACGAACGAACGAACGAACGAACGAACGAACGAACGAACGAACGAACGAACGAACGAACGAACGAACGAACGAACGAACGAACGAACGAACGAACGAACGAACGAACGAACGAACGAACGAACGAACGAACGAACGAACGAACGAACGAACGAACGAACGAACGAACGAACGAACGAACGAACGAACGAACGAACGAACGAACGAACGAACGAACGAACGAACGAACGAACGAACGAACGAACGAACGAACGAACGAACGAACGAACGAACGAACGAACGAACGAACGAACGAACGAACGAACGAACGAACGAACGAACGAACGAACGAACGAACGAACGAACGAACGAACGAACGAACGAACGAACGAACGAACGAACGAACGAACGAACGAACGAACGAACGAACGAACGAACGAACGAACGAACGAACGAACGAACGAACGAACGAACGAACGAACGAACGAACGAACGAACGAACGAACGAACGAACGAACGAACGAACGAACGAACGAACGAACGAACGAACGAACGAACGAACGAACGAACGAACGAACGAACGAACGAACGAACGAACGAACGAACGAACGAACGAACGAACGAACGAACGAACGAACGAACGAACGAACGAACGAACGAACGAACGAACGAACGAACGAACGAACGAACGAACGAACGAACGAACGAACGAACGAACGAACGAACGAACGAACGAACGAACGAACGAACGAACGAACGAACGAACGAACGAACGAACGAACGAACGAACGAACGAGCGAGCGAGCGAGCGAGCGAGCGAGCGAGCGAGCGAACGCACGCACGCACGCACGAACGAACGAACGAACGAACGAACGAACGAACGAACGAACGAACGAACGAACGAACGAACGAACGAACGAGCGAACGAACGAACGAACGAACGAACGCGAGCTTCAGCATGACGCACGTTCCGCGCCTTGGTAATATGGCATTTACTATTCTGAGCCATCCGGACAGCATAATGCGTTCCCCACTGCCACGTGAGCCATTTCGTCGACATCGCTGTTCGCTTAATGACGAACAAACAATTTAGCGAGGTCCCAAACTCCCATTCTCTTCCCATATATCATTCCTCGCCTCACGCAATAATCCAATTAGGAAACCCACGTCAACGATACGAATAAGCTAGCAACTATTACCCAACGGTAGCAGTGAAAAAAAAATAGATTTGCCCTCGTCGCGCATTAGCGAGGCGCTAATGAGACAGCACGCGCTCTAAATACGTATATGTCCGCGGGCGCTTCGCACTTATCACCTACGCGAATCGTGTTGCGGTGTCCGAGGCAACTTTTTTTTCGCTCAATGGCGGTCTGATACGCCTCCCGCGCGCGTAACGCTAACGCACAAAGGGCGATGGACAGTTACATAACTTCTAGCGAAAGACGGACGAGCGCCGAGTGTCACTTCCTACCCGCTAATTGGTCGCAACATAATCGGTCGTGCGTTGGCTTACCGTGCGTATGCTACAAAAGCGCAAAGCGTAGCAGCTCGACGCTGCTGCAGCTTCTGATGAGGAGTGCCGGAGCTTTCCGTATACTCAAATGCGACTTCAGCGAGCTTCAATCAAAACGAACCAATAGAATGAACAACGTTTTATTAAAAATTAACGCGACAGCTTTAGAGCGGACGTTGGGAGGAAAAGCCGTGCGCGTTGTCACACTAATTCATGATTGGTCGATAACGTTGTGACGTCAAACTGAGCTGTGGGGTGAAAATGACCAAAAATCGAGTTATGATGTGACTGAGGTTGTAGAACGACAGAGATGTCATTATGGCATATAAGGAAGTAAAGTAACTTACGCTGAAAAGGAAATTGGGGTAATTAGTTGGGAATCGAACCCATGACCATTGGGGTTACGAGTCGGACACACCAGCACTATATAGGCCGTTTAGGCACTTTCAGTGGACTTGGTTGAAAGGAAACCTTGTGTATCTCGTGGCGTACTATGTGGTCTAGCTCGCCCGCTGTATGATGTATGCTAATGAGTGCAAGCAATTAGAAAGAACTAATTAAGAAAGAACGTAGCAAAGAACCATTAACGCTGTCGCGTCATACCCTTGATGCGCAGCTTCACTCTACGACCGAAATGTTCGCTTTCTATATCGCGAGTACCAGACTAACGGCGATGCCCATGTGCCTGCGAGACGTTTGCAATTTGCAAGGTTCGTTATACAGCACTCAATTCCCAAGTTCAACCGAAGAAACATGCCACTTTTGCAAGGTACCCAAAGTCTGAATACTTCTCACGATGCTTAATGATGCCGGATAAACTGAAATCAATGTCTCCGCAAGCTACTTGACGTTCTTTTGCATTTTATGAACGACAGAAAGCCGCTGCATGTGCGCATCGTCTGGGTGAACTTTCACTTGCGCGAACGCACTTCTGAAGTGGCCTGAGGTTCGTTCAACCAAAGTGTGTTCCTGTATGCCATACGTGTCAGCCCCGGCTGACGCCGCGTCTTTGTTAGCTTAACGAGGTTCTGCGAGGAACTCGCCGTCTGCAGAACCCGGCATCTTGCATCGCGACGCCGAATCTCCGAACAAAGACGACAGCCAAAGTTTCGCTCGCCACCACGTCTCACAGTGATACTCGCCCAGCTCGACCGTGAGAAAAACTCGACACCGCAAATGCGAGACGCCCGTCCCGGCTCTTCAACGCTCTACAGCGAGTCCTCGCTTTGCCCGTAGTCTATCGGCACGTATACAACCTACATCGATTTATCACTTTTCAGCCGAGCAACCAGACCAGCGCAATGCCTACAGACGCGGTGTTACGCAACGCAGGCTGCCGCGCCTCTGCGGGGAGGCGTGCGGCGAATACTAATCAATGTTCGGCTAGACAACAATGAGCTTCGGTCAGAGTGGTGCCTCCCCCACTTCCCCCCTCCCCGTTTTGACACGCCGTAGATGCTCGACTCTCATTCAAGGTGATCTCCTCGTTCAATTCAGCTCTTCCTGTATATATTACTGTGCATTCTATACACGGTGCTGTATGTTTTGTGCCTTCCGCGCAACTGTGGTCTCGGGAGTCGTTAGCAGGCTGCACCGAAAACGTCTCTCACGCGAACTATATCGCCCAGAAGGCAAACGATCCCCGGTCAATCAGGCCCGGACGCAGCAAACATTTTTTTTTTTTTTTTAGTCTGCCTCTCCATACCCGTCCCGGCTGCAAAACAGCAACGTTCCGAGCCGAGCCTCGCATGAGTATATATCCCTCCGCTACGGTATAGCGAGGCTTTTCCTTCCGGGCGGACCCGAGCGAGGTGGTCTTTACACACAGGGATCGCATGGTGACCTACAGAGAAATTACGCAGCACTATCGTTTGCAACGAGTTAGACTTCCTCCAGCGGGTAGATCTTTGTCCAGATACCAAGCCATCAACTGGCGCCGGTTACAAACTTACACCTTTCCAAACCCGGCCCTCTGGAGTCTTATGTACCCAGGGCAATTTTCAGACAAATGCGCAAACTGCGAACTTAGGGCCACCTTGGACCACATACTATGGGAATGTCCTCATGCCCCCCGGGAGGGACGAGGTATAAACACAAAAGATCAATGGGAGACCTTACTACTGAGCTACGACCCGGCGACTCAGTTACAACTCGTCCGACTGGCCGAAGCCGCCGCCGAGAGTCAAGACCTTTCGGCCGTCGTCCAGGCCGGTAGCCCTCTGGCTACCCTCTTTCTGTTGGACATTAAGAGTTTTCCTATCCTATACTATCCTCCCTCACCCCGCAGCCTGAGAGCCGCAAATTCGATTCCCCCGAGTGGATCGGAGCGGAAGCAAAACGGGATCGGTTGGTCCCAGAAGGCGCGAAAGCTTTTCACGATGCGAGCGCGGCCCCTAATGACTTGTGTCCCCGCTGTATTCTCGCCCGGCGCGCTCGATCAATCTACTGGAACGAGCGTTCATCCAATTACCGGCCGTGTGTGCGCGCGAAGGCTTCGTTCGTTCGTTCGTTGAAACGAGTGTTTCGTAAAATAACCGGAATACTGCCGCCAGCAACGGAAGGGTACGCGGCCGGTCTCTACTACAACGAAGAGCAGCGCAAACGACGCAGGAGTTCGCGCGACTGGACGCGGCGTGCGCTCACACGCGCACACAAAACGTTCTCATCTTGCGAGGAGACGAAATGAGCGGTGCATGTCCTGGTCTCGTCGGTACTTTTCGAGCTACTCTGCTACTGAAGAGACGAGCGACGACGCACTCATCGAGAGTGGGCAGTTAGATAAGGAGACTGATTTGTATATAAACGGAGGAGAAAAAGAAAAAAACAGAGGGGCGGTTATAAGACAAACAAGAACCGCACAGGAATTAACGTTACTCATTAATCCGAAGCACACCACTCACAGCCCCCAGCGTGCATCTTCACGACGTTAAACCCCACGTACTTAAAGCGGGGAAAAAAAAAAGAGAAACACCAATCTGTTTTCCACCCTTTAAGTTGCCCACTTATTTATTTTGCGTGCATACCTATTCTTCTTTAGCTGCTTATTTCGCGGATACGCATTAAAGGGCTTCGCCACCCGCCGCCGAGCACGCCACCAGCGCTCCACGCAACAACCAGGCGCTGCAGTCAAGTGCGCCGGTTAGTCGATAGACGTGTCGATGCCGAGAGAATACACGCGGCTCTTCCCGCCAGGTGCTGGGAGCCACGCGGTCAAGTAGCTTCTGCGCCTCACGCTCGGCACAACAGGAAATGGCTGACAGCGCCCGCGTCACGGGGCATAAAGTCTACGGCCGCCCCCGCCCACAACTGTCTTTTCAGGCAGCGGGCGCTATTATTACGGCACATAAAAGCGTCGACAGGACGGAGGAATGGGTTCTCCTGCGCTACGCTGCCACTCGGTTTCTTTTGTTTTATCCTTTTAAATTTCCCCGCTCAAACGCACGCAAATGTGGGAGCTGCTTATACGCCGTCGCGAGTCTCGTTTTCTCGGCTCGCGAGCCCGGCACTCAGTATACGTTGCGCAGTCGCCGCCAGTTGACTGCTGTCAATCGCGCACCGTTTTTCCTCGACGGCTTGATACATCTGGGCACACGCCCCACGAGGCGTGAGTGTAGTTTGGAAAATGGAGCTCGAAAAAGAGGAAAAAAAGAGGAAAAGGGAAGACAAACCGGGAAATAACAAAAGAATAAACATAAACGGAGATCGCTAGCGAAACGCGCAGAGCCAGAGCAGCCTGCCAGAGAACGGAGCGCAAAATGACGCACGTGGCACGAAACACGCGGTTAGAGGAGAGCAGATGTGTGTGTGTGTGTGTTTCTGCTGTGCCATGCTGCAAAAGACACAAGCCCCGCGCTCACTCTGGACGAAAACTGTGCCAGAACCTCGGTGACGCTCCTGGCCGTCGCAGCTCTCTCGCCAGAAACCAAAAAGAAAATAATTCGGAAAGGAAAATACTATAGAAAGGACACCTAGCACTCGTCGATAGCCTCCACCCCCGATAAATCGCAAAAAAAAAAAAACTACGTTTTGAGCGCTTTGTTTGTTTTGAGCTTTGTACTGAGCGGCAAGAACGTTCGTGCCACTCCCCCCATTCACCCTCACTTCGCGCGAGCTCGGTGACGTCAATGCTACGAGCTCCAACTTCTTCGCGCGGGAAATATACTTCACGGCCTCGTCGTAAAGACAACATAAAACGGCGCCACAAAAAAAAAATAAGAAAAAGGAGAGAAGAAAATAAAAACAAAGCTCCCAGATTCTTTCGTTCCGGCCTGAACACAGGGACAGCGATAGGGATAGCTGAATCGAGTCCTCTCCCTGCACCGCAGCACCCACTACTGGATCAGCCGGACACGTTGCACATCCATGACATCTCCCACTCGGCAGTCGCGCAACATTCTCGCTGCGACCAGGACTGAAAACACGCATCATTTTTTGCGCACTAATGTATACCGTGTCATTTGCAATGACCTGTTTTAGAACAACTTTTTTTTGAAGCCCGCCCGGCGAGAGAACATCGTAGCGACGACCCGTCCCTTCGTTTCATTGTGATAAAGGCTTTGGCGCCGAAACGTCAGTGTTTATTCTTTTTTTGCGCAACTTTTTGGCGAGTACGTCTTTTGCCAATCGCCACATGCAAAACTGGTAGGTTATATACACGACACTTGTACGCCCATTCAGATGTCATCAACGGTATCTTAACGGGACACACTGAGGACAACCCCTTCCAATTAGTCTCCCCCCCCCCCCCCCCCCAAAAAAAAAAAAATCATTGGCTGGCTCCTTTGTTCGGTAGCAAAAAAAAAAATTGACAGAAAATTAAATTTAAGAATTTTCCCGCCACTCGATTCAAACTCGTGACATCTACACCGAGAAGGACCCCGTGATGACCACACTGGAGTGAATAGCAGTGGTAATAGCCTCTGGGATCAGCGTCAAGTCGGTGTCGACGCACTCAGTTCAGTTGCGAAATCGGCCGGTGATGGCGACGCCTGTATTTCCTTCCTTTGTCTTATCTTGCTTATGAAATCTGTTTTCCGCGAGAGTCAAAATTCAAGGCCAACGCCAACAAAGCCAACTTCAAATTTCTTTGCAGTGTCCCTTCAATGAAAGCATCGAAGCTATCTCGAATAGCGCTGTTGCATACTCCGAATGCTCACCACTCACAAGTGCAAGCGAACAACAAAATCGCACCATACTCCCGTTAGTGAAAACACCACCGGACACTAGCCCGCCTCATACGTAGATGTTACCGCTCACTGTAGAGCAACTACGTCACACAACGTCCCAGCTGCCCTGCTGGCGGGAAAAACAGACTACAGATCCTTATACACTGGCCTAAACTGAAAAAAAAAAGCATTTGCGTAAGTATTCTTCCTCCCAGCCGTAACACAATAGAAAGGGCTTTCTAACAACGCACTAATAATCGGAAACGTAGTCTTATTTAAAGCACTACTGAATACCTCTGTCTAGTTTCGCCATTACTGACCTCCCGCGATCGTTTGTCATCCTCACACTGAAAGCTTTCTTTTTCTAGTCTGACATTGCGATTAATAGGCAATTTTTGTTTCCATTAACGATGGCTCTTGCCATTAGTAATCGCACCTTCAGAAAACCTGCGAAAACCTTTGAACAGCCTGCAAATGTACACATGCCGTATTCTTCACGAGTTTTGGCTTGCGTTCGAAACAGTCGAGTGGTTTACTGAAAGGAAAATAAAAAAAGGAAGGAAAAGATGTCGCCGGCCGTGGCAATTGCTATGTAATATCTTTAAGCACCCGAGCTTCACTGGCACATGTAAACCGCTGTCACTGAAAGAGCAAATAATTTCAGTAGAGTCACTCGGTTTTGCAAACGTTGCAACGCCGTAAGAGGCAGGCTGCCATGAAAGGCATACTGAGTTTCTGCCAGCTTACAACACCACCTGATTTCGCCTTTACTTTTATTTGGTTCCTGTGTAAACTAACTCCGCTCTCTCCGCTGATGCCTCGTAGGCTAAAGAGCAGCGATTGTTCTGGAAACTTCGCCTAAAAACACGGAAGGCAATGCAGCGAGAATAACTTCCGGCTCAGAAAAAGAGTGATGTGCGCGTCGTCACGCAACACCCTTTTTAACGTAAACAAACGCTTGGTTTCTAGTAGGAACAATGGTTTAGCTCTTGGTCTCGACGCTGCTTGTATTTTGCACTAGTTTTCATAACGCACTTACCTGTCACAATGAACTGCGACTTTTCCCACACTACACTTGCTGTTTCACTGATAACTATTAATAGTACCGCAATTACTGGAATTAATATTAGAATGATTAAACACCGTCATAAAGCGAAAGCCGCTAGGCAAGCATGGCGCTTGCAACGCTTTACCGTACTGTCTTAGACATATTAGCCCCGCTGTGCTAAAACTCTTTATAGGAGTTTTAGCGCATGTGGACCGACGTGAGGCCATGCGGTAACGCGTTGCTGATGGTACTGTTGCCGTGCTTGCCTAACTGCATTTGCCTCACGTCGCAGTTACAGTAGCTGCAGTACGACAGTGCTAAAACTCTCTCTTACTGCAGTACAATTTCCGTAGACACACGGTGTACCCATGCCAGAGACCACGCGATGATAATCGCAGTGCGCTCGAAAGGTTGATAAATAGTAGGCGGAATGCGCATAGAGGCCCGAACGAATACGCTACGAGCGGCCCGAATAGCCGGGCGATACGTCAAGCATTCGAAACCAGTGCCCGCTAACCGGACCACGAAGCATGAACGGAAATCGCAAAGGAGTTCGCGCAGACTTCGTGGGTGTTTCGGCTGCATCGATGGCGCGAGCAGTGCACAACGGTTGACGAGGGTAACGCGAGGAATCCGGAGCGGGCCGTATCGCTTTCCCGTTGTTGCGCCGCGGTCGTGAGCGAACGCAGCTGTGGGCTTCGACCATGTCCGTGCCCACGGAACGAACCACCGCCAACGCACAAAGCCAACCCGCGCGAGCAAAGCGCTGGCCTGTTTAGTTTCGTCGACTGCATCTCACTTTCGGTCTCGGCTCCTCTCGGTCAATTCAAGCCAACCTCCTTTGGCGATTACAGAGGAGATAAGTTTCGCGACTACTGTTAACGTCACGACATGTTACGCCGTCGACCTAAAAGAATACGTGCAATAATCCAGCGCGTTGCTCGTGGGAACCACAGCCAGTCGCTGTCACGCAGCACCACCGATACCGTCGAAAACGAGTTTCGTGCCCCCGACGCAGGCTGAGATTCGTCATTCAGAGTTAGTCCAATTCCAATCGTTGCATGAAACACGTCCTGCGGCACAGAGTGATGTGGTACGAGCAACAACTTTACACTAAGGCCCCTTACACAACTATCTCCTGACGTAACTAGGCACCCGCGGAGCACCTTTCTTACCTGCACAGACAAGACACCCAATGAATGACGTGCCAGGCTTCCCTGAGCTGCCGATATTTTAAGAGGAGCGCGTCGCTTTCGGAGGCAAAATAACCCGGTGTTGAAGCATCAAAGCACGGCCTCCCATGTCAGAGTAATAGTACTCCGCATGGTCACTCCTTACGACCATACACCTGACAGTGTTTTCGTCCGCGTACTGCACGGATTTCGGCCGTTGGCGTCGCGGAAGGTAAAACAGCGCCGAGCTGAAATCGCGACGCCCGTTTGACAGGAACATTACAGCAGCTCTCGTGAGCACAATGGCTCGTTTCGCGACGTCGTCAGTTGCACAGCGACGACGGGCGATGCTAGGGCCATGTGCTGTTGGGCAACTTCGACGAACGCTTTCGGACAACAACGAATGTATGGCAGCCGAGGCACAGCGGCGGACAGCGCTCGCTCCAACGAGGCTGGCCACGGCCGAGACGCTCCCAAAACAGAACCCAAAGAGTTTGGGCTCTGCGGGGAAGACTCTAGGCTAAATTTAACCTTCGGTGTCGGCTGCACGCGAACATTTATAGTACGCAGCGAGAGCTCTGGCGCTCGCGGTTGCAACTCCGAGCCCGAGCCATGGAAAAACTCTTCACACCGAAAACCGACGCGCACAAAAATGAGCTATGGCAGAGCCACTAATTCCCACCTCTACAGGTGCTAAGGCCTGCAAACGAGAAAACTATCGGAGTTTACACAGAAAAACAGAAAGAAACGCAAAGCACAGCGCTGGTCGCAGCAAAACAATCACTCGGCGCTTGTCAAACGGCGGCTCGTCCATCGTTTGAATTCGCGTAAACGAAACGAGGCCCGCCGACCGGTCTCAAAGGAGAGCTAGCCGTTAACCACACAGTGCGCAACGTGCAATTTAAACGACGAAAAACCATGCAGGGCAAGTTTTGTGTTACTTACAGCTGGCTGAGGCTGTTCGTCCGTCGGAGAGTTATCCGTGGTGCGACACGGAGAACGTAGCACTGTCACAAGAGACATGTCGTCGAAACTGCGCACACTTTATCCGAGGGCACTCGTGCGATCCGTTCACAGCCGGTGACGCTTCCTCGAGTACTGGAAACACATGCTCGGCGAAATGTTTGGGGTGTCAACGCACAGCTCAAACCTTACAGGTCCGCCATCTTCCCAAGCACCTTTCATGCAGCTTTATTTTTTCTTTTCTAGAGAGCGCAGCCATCGCGCATGCGCTCGCACAGGAAAGGAAGTGCTGAGAGAGAAAGGAGAGGAGACGCAAAATCCGAGGCGTCATTTCCGGAACCTTCATGGTCGCCTGGCCGGCGCCTTCCGGCGCTGTTCGCGTCGTCGGCGCTGCTGGTCAGCAAAACCGCAAGACCGCAACAGATTATGCAATAAACCACGAGCAAGCAGCCTCGCGGCTCTTACGCGCGTCGTAGGATTGTTTTTATATTTGCACAAAGTAGCTGCGGCGCCCTTGACTGCATTGTCAGACCGCCCTTTCTACCGTGGGCAAAGGCGCACTTCGCTAACTGGTTTCGTATTTGCCTGCATGCTTTAAATAATTCTCGTGCGTAGAGACCGACACGCAGCGCGGAGTCGTAGGGTCGACATGAGGGTCGCCTGCAGCCTGCCTACAGCTATGTAAATAAGCAGCGCGCGTTTCAGCACTTATGCAGACACGACACTTGGCGAAAGTTCATTTTAAACGAATTGCATCAAAAATAATTAGGGAAACAGGGTGGGAAGGGCACAGGATAACGGTGCTCCCCGCCCGGTATTCACCATGTAAACTAGCCTGCCGTAACATGCTTACGAGCACGTGAAAGTGTAACGAAGGTTAACAAGGATGGAAAATGACGCGAATGAACTACGTTGCTCCTCGCTGCTGGAGTATAGGTTTTCGTGACCAGGGAACGACGACGGGAAAATCGAAGCAGTGAGAGTCTTGAGGCAAGACGAAAACTAAGGTGATCAGAAGATTAAAAAAAAAAAAAAACTCGGCATAAAAGTCTGTAATGTTTCAAGACGAGCAAAAAATTTTACTTGGGAGAACCATGCTGAAACTCGTTTTTGCGATGAAGTCCAAGAAATATCAAATCAGGTCGCCCCTTCCGAGAGTGGCCCATACATCCACCCCTGGCTGATAAACACTGCTATAAGAATGCATGAATGGCAGTGGCATGTGTGTTGGAAAATGCACCCTCACAAGGAGCATCACACATGATCATGAAGGCACATTGATAGAGGTATTGTTCCACTACCTGAAAAAAATATTTTGTTGATGCTGCTGCATGCCATTTTTCCTGCGCCTGAATGATGTCTATTACAAAGCCAGTAAGAAATATCTGTTCACTTCAGTCTGTTTTATGCACTTACACTGTGCCAAAGTACATTAATAACCTTTAATAAGCATTTTCACATTCATGAAGACAGCGCTTGCCACGAAATCTTTCTGCCATCCAGGCTATAATGAGAGTTTACAGTACCTCGCCTCTCAATAATGCAATAAGACATTTAAAAATTCACAACTGCATGTGAGTGTGTCTAATTAATGAAGTGATTTATTTTGTTACTGCATCAGTGGTATAGCCAGGCTGTCACCCAATAGTGGGGTGCACGATGTGCTATGCCCGAAGTGGGATGATAAGAGGAGGAAACTCCATGCTTCAGCAAAGAAACATAATTCTTAAAATAAGAATTAATTATGGAAAACAAAAAGCTCAGTTACAAGACTCCAGCTATTTCAATAACCCATCTTTAGGCATCATGTCCTCTCAAAGAACAGATTTAAAAAAAAGACATTAAAACACAACTCGTCAGGCTTCACCGCCGTTTGTCATAGTTCCCTCTTTCATTCTTGAAAGAGATGAAAGCTCAGCCTCAACCTCATGTGCAGATTACAATAACCAGGCCTATTCGCCCCTAAATTACTATGTCCCTGACTAGCTGCACATCACATGAATGTCAAGTGCAGTACATATCAATATTTAAAAAAAGCATGCTCTTACCAACAAAGCATAAACTCCAATCCAGCCACTTCCATTATGGCATGTAATCTAAGCCTCAGCTTTTCTTTCACCCAAGTCTCAATGCGATGCCCGAATGCATGGTTGAATGCATGGTTGATAACAGTGCAGTGGACAACACAGACTTGAAGGCAAGAAAGACAGGACAAACGCTATTGTCTAGCATGAATCCGTACCAACATTAGCAAGAGTTGTTGGGCTAGTTGGTTATATATAGTCTTGAAATGTCATTATGAATTGTGCTTGGCAAAGGTAGGAGCACCGCAGCACGCAAATTCATGGCAGCCTTTTTTATGCAGAACACGCACAACTGCGTTAAGCCTGTTTCACATGCAAGCGAAAATGCCAGCGAATCCTGTCGCCGCGGCGGAAAAACCTGTTTTGAGTCGTCGCTGCGATGAGCGGCGAGGTTTCAACAAGTTGGAAATTTTCGCTGCGATGCGCCGCTCAATCGCTCAGTCGCTTGCATGTGAACCAGCCTTTAGTGACACTTCAGTGACATTATACAGAAGTGAACTAGCATTTCTGAATTCTGTCTCGCAGAGTGCGGTGATGATGGCATGTTTTTTCCCAGGCATGCTGTGAAGGCATCTTTCGCACATGCACAGACTTCTCTATATTTGGTGGCAACTGCCTCTGATTAAATCAGTTGACTTGCACTCACCCTGTCTGAGTGTCTTTCTTTGTGTTGTGCATTTAGTGCGATTCCTTGCGGCTTCACAAGTAATGTGCCAACTTGCCCAGCTTTCCAGTGATGTCTGGATGCCTCTGTCCAAAACAGCATGCAAAGGATAGGCCGGCACACACAGAATGCAAGCTTTATTGTGCCCTTCCACTTCCAGCAAAGAAAGCCCAATCAAGTGCGAAAATGATGGATGATGAAATCACGAAAAACCAGCGTAAAATGTGAGGTTTGAGGAAGATTTGCATCACTTCTTCAGCAGCATGCTCCGGAAGTCTGCATTGCTGAGACCTTTGCTACCCTCAGCGGGTGACGATTCTGAAACTTCCATGGGCTGCTCTTGCTGCTTCTGCTCGGGCTTCTTGATGGCAGTTGTGCGTTGCTGCACAGCTCGGGGCGTCAACGACACCTGGGTGCGGCCGCGACCTCTCCTGCAACAAAAAAAAAAAAAGAGTAATCCATTTATTCAATTGTTTTTTCCTAATAACATTCTGACAAAAGGTTTCATGGGATTATCTGACGCTATAACTTCCGACACATTACCCCAGCTCTCCATGCAGAGTGATCAGACCGAGAATTCGGTATTCTGGACCCAAGAACACCCTAAGAATGGGCTGAGCCTGTCCATAGATCACAAAATATTGAGTCTCTTCCACCAGCACAACTATGCAAGCCTTCCAACAAATCTGCTGACATTGCACTAAGAATGAGCTGAGCCTGTCCATAGATTACAAAATATTGAGTCTCTTCCACCATCACAACTATGCAAGCCTTCCAACAAATCTGCTGACATTGCACTAAGAATGAGCTGAGCCTGTCCATAGATTACAAAATATTAAGTCTCTTCTGCCAGCACAACTATGCAAGCCTTCCAACAAATCTGCAGACATTGGCTAGGCATCAGAAATCCCTCAGCTGTAATAATAAAACCTATTCACCTTGCTGAAAAGGACTTCCAGTGGTAGTCCGTGTCGCGCACACAGCCTCACACACTAAGGTTCAGCACCCTATTCCTGAAGTACAGCTGTGCAGAGTTTATGCTCTTTGTTCTAAGGTGCTTTCCTTACTATCTGGCTCTGTTGCTAATACAAGCACACAGAGGAGCATCTAATCTACTCAGAAGCTCAAATTTATAGAGCAAAAGTTTGTTGGGCAATCTCTTAGGTGCAACACTTTGAGGCATTTGTGATGGTGGCAAAAACTCTCTTTCCTCTAAATAAAATAAGGCTTTAAGTACTACAGACCAGAACTGCCAGAAAAATTCAGCACGCGATTAAATGAAGCGGCGTTCCAAGCATGCTCATGCAGTGAATATACTCTAACACAGAGGCTGTGGTAGGGGGTTGACCCTACGCGGATCAGCTTTTGTGACATTCTTGCTTTGCTTGTTTTGAGTGATATGATAATGGCGTTACCAGTGTTCTGCTCCCGACTACAAAATTTAGATGGTGCAAATGCCTGATTCTGGGTGCCACTTCTCTTGCCAAGCCTCACCTGGAACAAGTATGGCATGATATTTCACAGTTTTCCAAAACAGGTACTAACTTGCTGGTTTCCATGATGTAGCACGTCTGCTGTAAGAACCCTAAAGTAAGCTAAGGGGGCTCCTGGATAAAACGCAATAAAAATCCTGCATAGGTGCAGAGTGGTGCAGAGAGACTCCTTTGGCATGACTCAGCACCGATGGCAGGGTATAACATCCACCAATTGCCACACACAGCCTCGATGGAGCCAACCAGGTATCCATTACCTTCACAGGCTTGCTGCAGCTCTATAAAAAGTGCATTAGAATGCCCTTGAGGGATACCAAAGGGCCAAACTGTGTTCTAATTCACTTTTTTTCATTTCTTTTCACGCACAATGTAGGAAGGAATCAAACACGTTAACTGCGGCGGCAATTTTCGGAGCCGTAATTCCTGTGCGGCATGACCCACCAGTGGACCACCTTCAATTTTTCTCGGGTGCGTCGCGACAATGCACATGAAGCCGTGGTGAGGCCACCTTCTTGGAACCAGCAATAAACGGCAACCGACTGATAACGCGATATAAGACATGCCTGAAATTCAATAATAAGGCATATCTATCACTGTTTAATCTGAAGCGGCCTCCTGACGTGCAATATTCTCTTCAGAACCAGGAATCATGGTTGGCTCCGTTTTCTAGGACGAGTCAGAGGTGGAACAGTATTGAAAATCGTATAAGCAGGCTTCTAAATGAGTTAATCTCAAAAAATGTAAATGTATACGGCATGAAACCGGCCGAACTTAAGACGTATCTGTTGAATTTTTAATAAATGTGTCTGCAACTGATCCCTCCTCAAGGTCAAAACAACTAAATCTTTGTAGTAGTTCTTTTGTGTACCTAATTTCGTTTTGATTGTGGTAATTATGTCATGTTATTTCAGTTCTTAGTGATGCTTTTTGTTGCACTGTACACCAGCAATTTGTAAGGGCGCAGGGGCCCTGTCAAGCTGTCTTCTGACAAGCTTTTTTGTCCCTGTGCCCTGCATTTCTTGGTATGAAGTGCAAAATAAACCTTTGATTTGATTTGATTTGATTTGATTTGATGTGTACACCCACCGTCAAGAGTAAATGGAAGGCGACTTTGTCAAAAAATTTAATTTCTTTAAACGTAAAGCATAATGGTCCATGTTTGTTGGTGCACAGTGCAATTCGCACAATCACAATTAGGCTGCACATACTATGTATTCAAAGATGCATGAATTGGGGGGGCAATGATTAAATTTTTTCGGTAATATTACCTTCCATTTACTTCTGACAACACCTGTACATTTCGCAGGCTCTGATAAATCAGAGTTGACCCACAGATTCATCTCAGTGTTCGTTGCCGCACAGCACGAATACACGACGTCACCCACTGATGACCCAAACCACAGTGAACGTGTTAAAGCAGCAAGGGTCAACCAGGCTCAAGGCTGGGCAGGAAATGAACAGGAGGAGTGGCCACTCACAGGCCCGTCTCCTTGGGACCCCCGCCCAGGGATGCCACACGGGGTGTCAGCGGGTATCGTGTCTCCTCGGCCCCGTCCCCCTTCCCCTGGTACTGTGGGCGGCCACTCCTGGATGGAGGGTTGCTGATGGCCACCTGTAGGGCCTGCTTGCCCACGGTCATGCCGTCCGTCTGCACCAGGGCCACCGTGGCTGCCGTCTGCACAGAAAAATGGTCGTTGCGAGCACCAGGCAAAGCTTTTGAAAACAGAGGCAACCATAGCATTTCTTACCATTGACTGGAACAGCTTACCAGCTTCGTGTGTACGGTCTCTTGACCTAAGCGACCATTGTTAGTTTGTTTTGTTAGTTTCGTTTTCTCTTCCATGTCATTACGCGCTGATCGTTTTCTGTTTGCATTTTGCTATTATTGCTCAATTTGTGGTCTGTTTCGGTATCCACTCCTGCTTGGGCCTCACAGCCTGCAGTATGCCATAAATAAATAAATAAAATAAAAATTACCTACAGGGAAAACTGGCGGCGCTGCACTTCAGCCATCGTGGACGCTCAAAGCATCATGGGCCGGTGAGTGACTTGGTGCGGGACAGTCATACTTTTATGGGAACACGGAGTGTCGCTACTGAGAAGTTTCATTCCGAAAAAGCTGTTGGTGTGTGCGCAGACGACTTCAGCGCAAACGCAGTGTGTAAAAGCCATGGTAGTGAAACTGCAACAGCGCATGACGCCAATAAAAGGGGTCTTTTTTTTTAAATGCCATTAAAAAACCTTTTCAAGTGTTTAAACAACAACATTTAAAAAAAAAACATATTTCCTTTTAAAAGTGCGCCTGCTAAACAGGAAATATTAGTTTTTGTAGTGTTCAATACTTGGCCAATAGGAGAGCGAGCCATCTCTTATTTTGGGCAAACTTTGCATTGACACGCTTTTCTGCTCATTTGTTGCAATCATTAGATGGGATACTGAATGTGAGGACATTCTTGATTATTGAACAGCGTTTATTTTTGCATTATTTTTTGGCCGAAAGTTGTAGTTCTGCAGTCGGTAGCTCACCGGCCCATGATGCTTTGAGCGCCCATGGTGGCTGAAGTGGTCTTGAGGGGGCTCCACGCAAACTCCCTCAGAAGGGGCGCCAGCTTTCCCTCTAGGTAATAGTAAGAAACTCTATGGAGGCAACCCAAGAGACACTGTCAGCGAGCTACCTCTGAAAATGCTTCAGCCTTGACCAATTGATGAAGCCATCTTAGGCTTTCAAATGTAAGTTCTGCTGTGTTTCCCAATGCAAGGGGTTGTCGCCAGTATGAAGACAGCAAAGCTGCTTAGCAAAATTTCCAGATGTGCACATGCGTTAGGTTTGTGCAGAAGAGCACGGTGATTGTGGCGCTTCAGCATTGGGAACAAGCAGTTTTAGAGAACAGCGATGACAACTCCGTAACTTTTCTTCCGAGTAAAAATTCATTCCATAGCCCTTTCTGACTACGCTGATGTTCGAGCAGCAGCAAAAGACACATTGATTGCCAAGAAAATTGCATTTAAAAATTTTCCTGCCACTGAATTCTGTTAAGATCGGCGTTAGCAAGAAGTCAGCACCCACGTTTCTCCTGGATGGTTCCGAGAAACCCCTGTCTACTCAACGACGTGTTTGCCTCAAGGCGTGCTGAATGGACCTTGGAGGCAAGGGCAATGTAAGTTGCTGCTTCTCAGTGCGGGACCCCACAGGAACAAGAGGACACAAGCGACTATGGCGGATGTCAAGGGCCATCGTCTTTGGTGGCTCTTCTGCGTATCGAGCATAGCGGCGGGCTGGCGGGGGACTTCCGCAGCCTTCAAGAACGTCCCCAAAGGACAAAGGCCCACTTGCGCCCTTTTGACGGTCTCGCATTCCGACCCTTCGTGACTAATGTCTTCTGACGGACAGGTGTCGGCAGCCCAGGGGAACCTTCGGCGCGTCCAAGAGCCTTGCATCCCGGAATCAGCTTTACCTCGAAAGCATCCTTGTCTCCCCGGCTCAACGCGTGACGTGTCCACAAGTGCGGGGGTGGAAGTTTGTGCGCGCGAGTGAAAGTTTCCGACCACTCCTAGCCTGGAGTTGACATCATGATCCTAGGGAAGCTAGGGAAGAAGGATGGTATAAAACTCTGCGACGAAAGCAGTCGCAAGAGACACACTTCCTGTTCCGGACTCTTGTAAATATGTAGTCACAGTCGCATTTTCTGTTCCTGACTGTTGTAAATATGTAAATAAATTCAAGTCTTCTTTCGCCACCTTCTAACTCCGTCGCTCAACGGCATTCCTGTCCTTGGCCTGGAGGTGGGAACGGGCGTCGTGCTGACCGTGGATCCGTCGAGCCGCGACCCCAAACCTCGCCTTCAACAATTCAAACTAGTGACGCAACGTGAAGAAGGACTTCGTGATCATCTTTCGGAAGTGAATGGCAGGCAGTCTAGCCCAGCCTCACAGATCCGTGCCAGAAAACTGTCAACACACCAGTTTCCTGGCAAAAACAGCCGACGATATAAAAACAGAAGACTTTTATAATTTTTTTTAATGCTTTTCTAACTTATAAGTGCTCCGTTTTCAGTGAAAGTAGCATCTTTGTCACTGAAACATCATACTGTATTTATTCGAATCTGGGCAGATAGTTTTTTAAAAACACGAGATATGAAATTCTTACGTCGGCTGAGATTCGAGGATTTTGTCGTGGTATTAATAAAATACGATGATGAAGCATAAAAAAAAGAAAACAAAAGTAAGACACAGGTGACGCCCCCATGAAACGCCGACAGGAGACAGCACTGTGGTCATTAATATATCTGTAACCTACACCGAAAAAAGAACACACAAGCACTGGCTGCCATTTTGACCTCCTTTCCTCTTCATGTGGTGGTGTGTAGGCGCGATAAGAAGGTCAGCGATGACGAGGATGAGTGAGCGGAAGCAGGTTTGCGGAAATAAATGTCATTTGCATGGTTTTCCTGTCATTTTCAATTCCCAGTGTGCCTTTCGCAGTGCGGGCCAGGCACTTTATTTTTATTTACTTTTATTCTGCCCAAACTAATCTCTGTCATTCTCAATGGTTTTTTTCAGCCAGCTTACATTCGAGGAAAGTTTTCTTTTTTTTTTTTAAATCTGGCCTCCAACTTTTGAGTGTCGGCTTAGAATCGAGGCTGGCCTAGACTCGAGTAAATATGGTAATCTGCCGATACAGGCCAATTTCAATTTGCCCTCAGCTCCCTCTAAGGCAGGCGTGCCTTTAACAATGGCATCAACATAGTTTGTGCCTGCAGGATTCAGTGCGCCAACTTTCATCGATCGAATGTGGCGGTTGAATTTTTGTGGTACATCAAAGCGTTCGCAGTGCTCTGGAGCTTGCACCTTGCGGAAACACCAAAGCAGTCACACATCACACAAAGGCATGCCTGCCAAAGATTTCCCTCAGAACAGTAGACAGTGCACTGCAACTTTTTTTCGCATAGCCATGCTCACCAACTCAAACTGAGATAACCTACACACACACACAAAAAGCAACTGCTACTGGATCCTATGTACGCATGACTGTTGCATGATATTGATATGCTACAAAATTGGCCTGTGGACCTGTGCTGCATTCCACAGTGTCATTAGTCCACAAGTGCTACTGACCACGTAACCGCGACCATACACGCGTTGGTGGGTCAACAAATTTGTCCGAGTCTCAAAGGGTCTCTTGAGAGGCTATGCAGGCCTGCATTGCAAGCAGGGGTGGATTTATGGGCAAGTGATGGAGAGGGCGGCTGGGAAAGGTTTGGTTTGGTTTATTGGGGTTTAACGTCCCAAAGCGACTCAGGCTATGAGAGACGCCGTAGTGAAGGGCTCCGGAAATTTCAACCACCTGGGGTTCTTTAACAGGGGAAGACCTGTTGCGTAATAAAATGGGGATTTGCACGGTCTTCCCACAGGTAATTTCCCACCTGCGAGGGGGGGGGGGGGGGTTCCGCCACTGAATGCAGGCCCAGTATGCGCACTTGAACTCTGCGCTACAATGAGCTTCTTGGACTTGTGAAATGCCACTGACACTTCATCATGTTCGGGACACTATTTTTCCTCCGAGTTTGCAGCCATTTAGAGGAAGCTAAAAGTGCACCATCTTCCTTTCTGTCTTCCAAGCAACTTTAAACTCAAGATTGGGTGCAAGCTGGCTACTGCAATGTACCTCTTGTGTAGGGTATGACATAGAAAGTCTTGGAAATCTTTTGTTCCTCAAGTTCTGTAAAATTTTCTCCACAATACCATAGCCACACACACTAATCTATACTTCAAACCAAGCCAGCAAGCTAACTTGAAAAATAACCCATTTTATCAGCTAAATTCGAATGTAATTTAGGTAAAGCATCAATTTTAAATTCTATCTCCAAAAGATATACAGTTAAACCTCGAAGTAATGAACTTCAATGCAAAGAAGTCCTCGACCTAATGAAGCATTTTAGCTTTCACTACATGTTTACAGAGCACAATGCAATTTTAGCTTCAATATAAATGAAGTGTGTTCCGACACACTTTCAATATAATGAAATCTTTCTGCTGGCTCAAAATGAACCCGAGAAAAAATTGCCCCACGAGCTTATGTGGCTGATCAGAGCATGCAACTGGAGGCTACCTGGCAGACAGATGTAGAGCGCGTAGCCATAAGGAAGTGAGATAATGACAATATAATGGCAAGCCCAGCAAACGCAGTGTTGACCAAATCCATTAAAAGGTATGAGTGTCACCGTAGCCAGCCAGGTCAGCTGCTGCTCTTGCTATCTTCAATCTTGGTCAAAATCAGCACCAAATTCGGCATGCTACCCGCATTCGGAGGCAGCAAGTTCTGTTTGTCGATTCCTGGAACTCATTAAAAGTGGAGAAGTCAGAGCCATCAGCACACCCATCAGCTGAGAAGCCGGTCAAGCTTCATACCTGACACCTTGATTCCCACTCAAACGATAAGTATTCGGGTTTGTGGTGCAAAAAGAAATGAGGAGCAAGTAGGTCCTGATTTTATTTCATTGTGCATTAATTGAAGGACATTTCTTGCTCTCTCTGACAATATGAGAAAGTTTAGGGGGGAGCCGGTGTGGTTTGCCACTGCCAGCCATCCCTTCCCTTTGTTTCCCTGGAATGCGTCATCGTGTCGGCGATGTGTTCAAGGACTAGCAATTATGAAAAGGACAACGATGACAGTGAAACCAGAACTCATAACAGGTGCAATCACACGTGGGGTGCACGATGTGACAGATGTGCTGAGGCGGTTCACAAGCTCGCAATATGAGTAAGACAGAGTGAAATCTCTACGGGCAGTCTAATGTTGTTGCTGATAGCATAAAATGCACAGTAGCAGTGGACCGATTTCCCTGCACATCAAGGTTCTACAGAAGAGTGGGCTGCAACATGTTTTCGGGGGTTCTTCGTATGCAGGGAGACAAATATTGATGCAGTGAAATTTCAATGTAACAAAGCAAAGCACAGATTTTACCGGCTCTGTTATATCGAGGTACAACTCTCTAATGAAAAGAAATGGGCTGCAATCAGGGGGAACCTGAATGAAAAGAGACAGCAAGACAAAATCCTTTCACTCATTAACCCTCAAGAAATACGCAAATCCATTTACTACATACTTTGCCACATTGCCATGAGGCCGAAGGAAAAATGTCCGACACTCTCCCGGAGGCACTGTAGCAAAAAACGTCTAAAGCCAGAGTGCAGCTCTCACCTCATTGGCGTACTCCACGTATGCAAGTCCTTTCGAGTGACCATTGCGGTACGTGACCAGCCGGACACCCTTCAGCTCGCCATACTGGAAGGAAGGAAGGACAAAAGCATGCGTCTCTGCTCTGTCTGTTTTTTCTCTACAGGGGGCTGTCATAACTGATCCAGCACATACATACCATGGTATGGGGGGCTTACCATTCCAGCACTTTTCATGACCTAGTTAAATGAGAGCGGATATGTACATTCTGAGCAACAGTGCAGTGGCATCTCGGCATGCCCTTAAAATAACAAGATGCTGATCTCAATTCTGAGCACTTGCAGATACTGCCCTGAAGCTCACATTTCTTTCCTCAGGTTTCATCGCAGACTCGCACATTACCAATTCTTTACTCCAATATAGAACACAGTTATAATACGCTACCAACATATTCATTAACATGCTGTGCCAATTTCTCCCAGTGTCGTGATGCCTTTTTCTGTGCAAAGGAGGCTTCCTAGAGACAGCAACATAGCTGTATGCTGAGGGTGTAGCATGTCACGTTACAAGCAAACACTCAAAGACAAATCAACGCAGTTCAGGCCTGCAGTCTGCCCAAACAGAGTGCCATACAGTGAGGATGCGCCATCTGCGGCCATGCATTCCAATGTCACCCAGGCAGGCAGAGTGTACAGTGGAGCACATAAAATGGGGCCACCAAAAACCTGCACCACCAGATTCGACGACTGCTCACTGGTTGTGCTTGCCAGCTGAGCCACAGCCGTGCCCCTTACTGCAGTCGCCAACCGAAAGTCTGGGCCAGTGACCTGCCAGACATGCTCGATTATTCAGGCTTCTTTGTATTTCGCATCTGTACATAGTCTTACCCCGTGAGCTCATTGGCAATGTGCTCAGGGCAGTGAAGTCACTGAACGCCAAACTCATGAAAGTGGTTGCTGTCAGTTATCTGCACACACAATGCAAGCACAGTGATGCGAAGTGTTGGAATCGGCAAAAGACTTCCAAACCTCTCTTCCAGGTGCTTGGCAATGAGAAATTGACATAAATTGGTTTCATTAGCTGAATGCGATCTTTCTTACATTTGTGCTGCCTCCAGCCGAACCAAAAGATATGTCAGCAGCGGCCAGATCACTATCAGAATCTGTCAGATTGCCGTGCCATCACTCTGCAAGCACTATCACCTGTAAACTATGGTATCTCTAGGCTGATTTCACTGAAATATGCTTCCCGAGCTCTCGACAGCACGCCATGCATCTGAGAGCGGTACTACTGTTGCACTTGTGAGCAAATGTCCCAGATGTGACACAGTCCCCACCAGGTGACCTAAGACTGCAGAAGAGCTCCCTTGGCACACTACAGAGCATTGCAACAGGCTTTTCTGGGATGAAAAGCTGACATACTGCACATCAATATGAGATATTTTAAGCACACTGCTGCTCATGAGCAGATCACAAATGCTTACCAGTTGTGCTACAGGGACAAAGAAATATGTTTCCAGTTAATATCGTGGCTTTGCACAGATGGACAAAGCGTGTCACAAATGAAGAGGTCAACACTAATTACATCTGTGTCACTGCTGCACTAACAGACAGGCACAAAGTGACATCAACAACATGTGGGAGCACTCAGGAGGTCTGATCAAAAAATGAAGAAAAGGAGAATGGAAAGTTGCTAAGATAAGATTGACAGTATATGTATACACTGCACTAAAGGCATGCAGAGCTGTGGAAGTTGCACCTACAGCAGGGGTTCTCAAACTTTTTTGCTTCGAGCAACCCCAAAAGCCTTCAATAAGTTTCAGGAAACCCCCCCCCCCCACCCCCTTCCACCCCCACCCCGCTTTCACTTAAATGTCGAGTGCATTTTTGCAAAGAGAGAGTTGCAAAAGTTAAATGTTTATTGCACCGATTAATACAAATACTAATGTGATGGGTGGTACTGCTTCCCTTTTGAGAGCAAGTCAAAGCGTGGCTCAGCAGCACTCAGAGCCAGTCTCATATCAGCTGCCGGGTCAGGGCCGGTGCGGGTTCTCGCGGAACACAAGAAGACAGCCCGCGGAACCCCTGTGTTCCGCGGAACCCAGTTTGACAACCCCTGACCTACAGCATCAGGCTAATCAGTGGACAAATTCACAGGGCAACATGCAAATAAAGACAACATGCCACTGACTGATCTTGTACTTATGGCCACGACAGTCAGCTTGCTCCTGAACAATGCTGCACGGTTTCGGACAGCTCGATAGAAGATGGGACCAAACACACAAGACAGAGGAGACATTTCGATCATCTCCTTTCACACTGTGTCAGTCCAAAGCACACAACTGAAGAGAAAGTGCTGCTGTGATTTAGCCAGACGGCAGAAGTGACAATCTCAGCAGTTGCAAGCAACAACAGCTCAAGCAGAAGTTGCCTTTCACCTCACAGAGTGGTCCCTCGCATACGAAAAAGTGCTGACTGCCATCGCAAGCTGTCTCACCTAACCAAACAATCATATGCAGCAAATTTCAAATGAATTCAAAATCTGAAACACAGAAAAACCAAAGCGATTTTGAATGTTTTGATTATACTGACACAATAAAAATTAAACACATTTTCCATAAAATATGCTGACAACTTTCATACATTCTTTTCTTCAAACAGCACACACCACCAGGCTGTCTTGCGTTATGCCTTGCACAGTATAAAACCTCAATATGAATGTACATATTCCCGACAACTGCAAAAAAAGTTAAGGAAAAGTCTGTCATCTTTCAGCAACAACAAAAAAAATGCCTTTTAGATTACACTTTTCCTATAATGCATTAGACCAGCACAGCTGTTTGTTCTTTTGCGATCTACACTTTTGCGATTTAAATAGAGCCCAGATGTACCGAACCCGGACGTCGCTGCAAGAAGCGCATCACTAGTGCAGGTGCAATGTACTTCTGTTTGCAGATTACACATAAGCTTATCATCATTTTTATATATCGAACTGTCGGTATATTGAAATATTTCATGATCCCCTTCAAATTCGATGTATCCGGATTCGACTGTATCTCTAGGCAGCAAGGCGTCTATGATTGTGAACGCCACTTTTCAAACTTTTTTTTCTAAGCATCTAGAGGCGTCCTGACGAAGTCAATGATGGTGGCTACACCTGAAATCCCTGTTGGACAGGCCGGTAGGGCTATTTCATAACTAGGAAAAAGAATCACTTTTCAAAAGCAGGAAATAAAGGTTAGTTAGTTATATTGATTTTAATGGCGCAAAAGCAACTGAGGCTATGATGCGCCAAACACAAGGTTGGAGGTTTTGTTAAAGGTGATGCTTTTTATACTTAAGAGTTTGTTTAAAACGCTGGCTTCCTCGAGAAACCTAAAAATACATGAGATGTCAACCAGTGCACGATCGCCTAAAAGTAGCATGGGGTGTAATGGAAGTCTTTCCCTATAAAATGTTGTAAAATATTTCTTTCTTAGTTCTTCTAGTTTGACACATGAAATTAAAATGTGGTTCACTGTGAGTTCAGCACCACACATTTCACAGAGAGGTGTGTTTTGTTTGGTTAGCAGAAAGTTGTGCGTGAGGTGGGTGTGTCCAATGCGGAGCCGACATAAAATAACTTCGGTAAAACGTTCTTGATGCCTACATGATTGCCATTCCCCTAAATAGGGCTTAACAGAATGTAATTTGTTGTTTGCGTGCTCTTCCCATGCTGCCTGCCACTTTTTTTTGAGTTTACTGTATATAAATTTTAAACAATCCCTGTGCGGTATGTTCACTTGCTTTATTTGGCTATTCCGGGCTTGTGCAGCGCATACATCTGCTTTCTCATTACCTAAAATTCCAACGTGGCTAGGAACCCAGCAGAATTTAATGTTATGCTTTTGTTTTGTGATTTTAACTATGCTATGTATGATGTTTCCTATTATAGGTTCAGCTGCATTTCTGGAGTGCAGTGCTTTAAGCATACTCAGGGAATCGGTGTAAATGATGCTATTTTTGATATTCTCTCTTACTATTTTTTCTACAGCTACAAAGATGGCATAACACTCAGCAGTAAAAACCGATGCGCATTCTGGTAGTCGCATTATCTGTTTATTTTTTCCCTGCATTACTGCACTTCCAACGTGACTTTCTGTTTTTGAGCCATCGGTATAAAATTCAATGTAGGTGTCATACTTTTCTTGTAGTGCAAAGAATTCCTGTAATATGTACTCATGTGGCGTTTGCTTTTTATCTAAATGTGTCATTGTGAAGTCACATACTGAAGGCAGGCTGTACCATGGTGGCAAACATTCATTCCTTTGTGCAATATTTGGTAGGGCATCTAGCACTGTTAGCTCTTCGCATTTATCTTCAAAGCGCAGTAGTAATGGTCTGATAGAGTGTGGTTTGTTGATGAATAATCTTTTAGATGGGCACTTGGTGACAATTGGATGGCAGAGATGTTTCGGAAGAGAACGGATTTTTAAGACATATGAGCATGTAAGCGCAATTCTTCGATCCTCAAGAGCGGCTTCATTAGTTTCAACGTAAAGGCTAACTACTGGTGATGTTCTGTATGCTCCAGATGATAGGCGCAGACCAAGGTTATGAATGGGGTCTAATCTTTTTAAGTAGGATGCTCTTGCCGAACCATATACTATGCACCCGTAGTCCAGCTTGGAGCGAACCAGAGAGCGATATATTTGTAAAAGGCTTGCTCTATCGGACCCCCACCGCTTCCGTGAGAGAACTTTTAAGATATTGAGGGCTTGAGAAGCTTTCTTTTTAAGGTTGTTAATGTGTGGTAGAAATGTGAGTTTCTTGTCGAAAGTTAGGCCTAAAAATTTGTGTTCTTGTTTAATTGGTAGCACAGTGTGATTCAGGTATAGATTAGGATCGACCTGTAGGCCTCGTCGCAATGAAAAAAGAACAGCTACTGTTTTTTGAGGAGAAAATTTAAACCCATTTCTGTCTGCCCAAGCACCTAGTTTATTTAGTGTGATTTGTATTTGTCTCTCACAGGTTGATATGCTAGAGGACGTGCATGCTATTTGTAGGTCGTCTACGTAAACTGAATACATTATGGACTTGGGTATTACTTTAGCTAAGGAATTCATTTTTACTATGAAGAGTGTCGTGCTTAGAATGCACCCCTGGGGTACGCCGTTCTCTTGGGTGAAAGTCATGGAGAGAGTTGCTCCTAGGCGGACTCGGAATGTGCGGTTAGCCAGGAAGTCGTTCAAGCAGTTCAACATCCTGCAGCGGATACCTAGCTCTGCTAGGTCACGGAGGATGCCGAACTTCCACGTAGTATCGTAGGCCTTCTCCAAGTCGAAGAAGACCCCAATACAGTGCTGCTTGTGGATGAACGCCTCCCGGATGGTGTTTTCTAGACGGACAAGGTGATCTGTGGTGGAGCATGTTTTCTTAAACCCACATTGGTGTTTATCTAGTAGTTGCCGAGATTCAAGTACGAAGGTTAGTCTAATGTTTATTACACTTTCGAAAGATTTAGCAATGCAGCTGGTGAGGGCTATTGGTCTGTAACTGCTAGGACTTGTTGGTGGTTTTCCGGGTTTGAGAAAAGGTATTATGACTGCTTTTTTCCACTCGTCAGGTATATTTCCAGTTATCCAGATTTTATTAAAGAATTTTAACAGTGCCTCTACAGCAGCCTCGGAGAGATGTGCAAGCATAGCGTAATGCACGTTGTCTGGTCCTGGTGCTGTCTTTTTTCCAGAAGATAATACTTTATTTAATTCTTGTAGTGTGAGAGGCTGGTTATAATCCTCATGTACACCTGCTCCAGATGGAAATTTTTGTTTTTCAGCTATTGATTTGTGTTTCTGAAATGTGTTTGTGTAGTTGGATGAGCTTGAGATCTCAGCAAAATGCTCGCCCAGTATGTTGGCCTGTTCTTCTAAAGATGTTTGTGTCCCGGGTGCTGTCAAGAGAGGAAGTGTGAAAGGGGTATGGTCACCAGTAAATTTACGAACTTTTTCCCACATTTTCTTTGATGTTATTGAACTATTTATTGAGGAGACATATTTCTGCCAAGAGGTTTTCTCTGCACTTCTTCGCACATACCGCGCTCTGGCTTTTGCCTTCTTAAAGGTAAGTAAGTTCTCTGCAGTGGGATATCGACGCAGAGCGCTCCAGGCTTTGTTTTGTTGTTTTTTTGCTAATGTGCATTCTTTTGTCCACCACGCTTTATGTTTCTTTTGTGCAAGTCCTGTTGTTTGTGGTATAGCGAGTGTTGCAGCCGATATTATGCATTCAGTAAACTTCTCATTAATTTCATCTGTGCTAAGGTCGTCACAAAATTCCTTTTCCAGAGTGGCACTTTTTGTAAAAAGTGACCAGTCGGCGAGCTGAATTTTCCAGCGCCGTGGCCTTGTGGGGATGATTGGAGTAGACGATGAGAGCCTGATGACGGTAGGTAAGTGATCGCTGCCCATGGGGTCATTTAAAACATCCCATTTAAAATCGTTAAAAAGTAATGGTGATGCGAAAGCTAAATCGAGAGAGCTCATTTTTGCTGTGCTTGGACAGCAATATGTGGCTTTTCCCGTATTTAAAAGACAGACATTATTCGAAAGTATAAAATCTTCGATTGTTTGGCCTCTAGAGTCACAGCGTTCGCTTCCCCAAAACGGAGAGTGAGCGTTAAAATCGCCAACTACCAGAAATAGCTCCGGCAGTTCATCGATCAGGCTTTCTAGATCTTGGCATGTTAATGTGATGTGTGGGGGAAAATATACAGAACATATTGTAATGGTTTTGTAGCTGATGACGCTAACCGCAACCGCCTCAAGTTTTGTTTTCAGTTTGATTTCTTGAGCCGGGACGCCGCTTTGGATGATGATTGCGACGCCTCCCGAGAGTCTATTTGCATGTTCGCGATCACGCCTAAAAGTTGTATAATGTTTTAAGATATTTGAATGTTGTGGACCAAGATTGGTCTCCTGGAGACATAGGGCTAGAGGCATCACTGACCCTAGAATATGAGTTATATCATTGTAGTTCCTCAACATTCCTCTACAGTTCCATTGTATTATGAAAGCCATCTTAGTTTTGTGTTTGTACTGATTGAAAAAACTAGATCAAGTTGTTTATGGCCCCGTGACTCGGGGCCTGTCTCTTTTTGACCGATCCAGGGAGCTCCGCCGACCATCCGACGTGGACGGCGAGGGGCTGCCCGGGGTCGTGTCCATCGCCTCTGCGGAGGCACTGGACGACCGTGCAGGAGGCACATTGATTTTCGAATTTGACCTCGACCTGTGGGAAGAGGTCTTTGGGCCCGCCGACCCGGGGGTCTGCGTCCCCTCCTTTGGGGTAGGCGGAGTAGCGTGAGCTACTCCACCAGACGGCGCGGATGGCCCTGCCACAGGCTCACTACGTGTGGCCTGGACAGGTGCCGAAGCCTGGTGTGGTGCGCCGCGCCCACGCACCACATCGGCGAAGTTTGTTTTTGCAGTGAAGGTGAATTTGTTTGTTTGAGAGTATTGCCTTCTTGCTTCTTTGAAAGAAATGTTTTGCGTAGTCTTGAGAGTAATGATTTCTTTCTCTTTTTTCCAGGACGGACAAGCCCTGGAGTAGGCAGCATGGTCGCCATCACAGTTTGCACACCGTAGGTTAGCAACACATTCTTCGGATTGGTGGTCCTTCGAAGAGCATTTTGCGCAAGTTTTGCGGCCGCGACAACTCTGGGAGCCGTGGCCAAATCTCTGGCAGTTGAAACATCTGCGTGGGTTGGGAATATACGGTCTTACATTTATTTTCAGGTAGCCTACTTCAATGGATTTGGGTAATGTGCTCATGTTGAATGTCAAGATCAGGTGTTTGGTGTCCACTTCTTTGCCATCCTTCCGGATCTTGATCCGGTGGACATCTATAACTTCTTGGTCAGTAAGTCCTTCGAGCATTTCCTTTTCAGAAAGGTGGACAAAATCTATTTCAGAAATGACGCCTCGTACAGTATTTAGAGACCGATGTGGGGTCACAGAGACAGGGATGTCCCCAATGGATACAATTGTTGCAACTTTTGAGTGTTGTATGCTGTCGCGCAGTTCAAGAAGTAAGTCGCCACTGGCCATTTTTGACACCTTGTAGCCAAGGCCTAAGGCATCCGTCAAGCGTTTTGAGACTTGGAATGGGGATATTATCCTTGCTTGTGTTTCTTCTGCTTTACTGTGAATGACATGAAATTTTGGAAAGGATACTTTTCTTTTCTGGAAAAAGTCATCTGCTTCGGTCCGCCCTCTCTTGAGAGAGCGATCAAGTTTTGAAAGGGGGGGAGCCATAAAAAAATGTAGTTTTTCGGTCATGGTGCCAGCCACCCACCATGGAGTCCAACAAGGGGACGCGACAGGTACTTGAAAGAAAGTCCTGCCCACGCCAGCTGTACACCTTAACTATAACCTAATATGACTCAACTCAGGGTAGTTGGTCACACACGGTTAACCCTCGCCGCCAGGAAAAAGGAAAAAACAAAGAAGAGAGGAGGATACAGGAAAGTTGTAAGAAAGGAAATAGGAAAGTGAAAGGTAGAGGGGAGGACAGGAAAAGGCGACTGCCGATTTCCCCCGGTCGGGTCAGGCCGGAGGTGCCGTCTACAGGAAGCTGGGGCCAAAGTGGTGTGTTGCCTCCGCCGAGGGGCCTTAAGGGTCCAAACGCTCGGCATCGGCTCAACCACCAGGATCCCCTTTTCCCCGGACACGGCGATGCCACGCACGGCTAAGCGCGGATGCTCGGGTCCGTGGTGACGCATTGTTCACCATCATCCCCCTGAGGGGATGTCCCTGCGGATGCTCGGGTTAACCCCGTGGTGTCGCCACTCACCAACGTCTGCATGCTGCAGACGCCTCCCTGCGGGGAGGGAAATAAAGGTGAACGTCGCAAAGTTCTATGGTGTGCTTAGAATGGGCTGTCTGGCGCTGAAACTTTATTCTTCTTTTGCGCACTCGGATGTTTTACTTGAGGGCAGAGTAGCCGAGCTTTCGTTGTGGAAACAGCTTCGGATAGTATGGAAAATAATTATTTGGCCATAGATAGGCTTTTTGAAAATAGGACTGTAATTCCGTGGGCGTAGGAGTGTGCACAGTGTATGAATTTCAAAAGTTTATGCTATTTTGGGAGATAGGGCATTCCAAATATACCGTATAAAGGCGTGTAAGGGCCGCACTCGTGTATGGGCCGCACCCCGTTTTCCCGAAGGAAATGTTAAAAAAAAACAAATCCGTGTAAGGGCCGCACCCGAACTTTCCATGACCCAGGTGGGAATAGCCTTCTAAATGCACGCACCGTGGCCTCCGCGATCAGCTTGGGCTGCGAGCAAAAGTGTGCTTGATCGCAAAGGCCACGCACGCGCACAGGAGCTTCCGAGTGCCGTCCATGGATGGCGCCCGAGGCCAAGCCCATCATCATCATCGCAAACTTTTTCCTCCGCCACGACCTCCCGCTATCCACGTCAACATCAGCATCGCCAGCTCCAGCCTTTTGTTGTTTTTGTGGCAAGTAAGCGTGCTCGCCAAAGTTGTGGTAGCTGTGGCTTTCGCGTGCTGCCGCCAAGCTTTGCAGTTTTAGCACGATGGGGCAAGCGCCTTAATAGCTACACGGCAGGGAGTTAGCTCTAGAACACGGCAAGCGTGTGGCGGGCAGGAAATTCGACACAGCTGAGGAGTGCGTCCGATGATGGTGCAACCAGAAGGATGCATTGAGAAACACAAGCTGCAAAAAGCATGCTTTCCGAGGCAAGCCGTGAGAGTTTCCCGAACTGGAAGAACAGCTGCTCTCTTATGTGATGGAGGTGCGAAACAACGGCTACACGTTGACTGCGGACATGCTGTGCAGCTTCTTTTGGGATGTGTGCACCAGAGCACAGCACCAGCTCAGAGTCAAAATAGTCAGCGAGTGACGAATGGAAACAAAACAAATGCTGCTCATTCCCTGATTGGTGTGTTTTTACTTTAAAATTTTTTTTTTTCGCAAATCACGTGTACGGGCCTACACCAAAATTTGGCCCTCGAATCTAGAAAAAAAGTGCGGCCCTTACACGCGTTTATACGGTACGCACACAATTTTTCAGATTTTGTCAATAGTAGAACATAATGCATGTCTGAAAGGGTTAAATGAAGAGACTCCACCTCGAACAGACTGTGACGTGACATGAAGGTCACATGACAGCGATGTCATGATCCCGGAGCAACGCTGGTTCTGTGATGTGTCATGCCAATGCTTGATGCAGATGACGACATCACTCAAGCCACAAATGAGCCACTGCCAGCTTCACTATAAAATTTGCCACCGCACGCTATATGTGAACACACAAACAACAAAAGCTTCCCTTGCTGTCCATACCTTTCCAAAGATCTCCTCGAGTTCCTTCTCTCCCACGGAGGGTGGTATGTTTCGAACGAAAAGCTTGTTCTTTTCTATGGCTGTCCGGAACTGTTGGAAGGAAAAGAATGGAATTTAACAACAGCACAGCAAGAGGCAACCACTTTGGTGTACACACAAAATTCCTTCACAGCTCTCCAAACTTTCTTTTAAATGACTTGCAACAACAAGTGCGTAAGACCATAAGCATGAAATTTCATTTGCGCCACTGGCTTTTCAACCTTGCTCTTTTGGAACCACAGCCATAATTTACAACCATAAAATTCTTTGCCCAGTGCACCTGATTTCCAATACATGTTAATGCTAGCTAAATGTAGTACTAGTATTATGAATATTTTTTCATTGTCCCCTATTTCATTGCGGTTTTCCATTTCGGTTCTCTTCGCATTAGTCCGGCAGCAAAAGATACTGTCATATCTGAGAAATTTGGGCTTGAAATTGAAAAGAAAATATTTTTTTTTCCTAACACTCGACTCAAACTGTGGATGCAGCTGATAATGTCGGAGCTACAACGGACTCCGTCACTGCTCACTGGAAGTGGATGGATGGCAGCATGGTCAACCCTCAGAGGTGAGCAAACAAAAAGTGCTTGACAACATCGCAGTTTGCTTGTAAAAGCGGCCTGCGGCAGCAAGGCCTGAATTTCATTCTTTGGCGTATTTTTAGCTTACTCAATAGAAGGACACAAATTTGATGCAACGACTGCCACTAAATAACCTTTTGACGTAGCATACACGCACAAAAACGCACGTAGTACTATGCCTGCATCATCAGTATAAATCTATAATAAACTGCAGTTACCTCTTTAGTAACACAGAGAGAGGCAGTTTTATAGTAATAAACTCTTAAGATCTGGAACAAACCAAAAAATACAAAAGGAAAATCCCCCACCAGTCCCACACACCTATTTCATCACACCAACCAGCACCTTCATTTGAGGTTTTCCTTTCTATAGTTAATTATGTAATTAATAAATGCACTCAGTCATTCATTTTAAAGTACGGCAGTCCAATGATTTGGGCTGAGTAAAAGTGAATAGAAAAGTATAAAGAGACAAAAGAACCAGTGGTATGAGTCGAAGGAAAAATATCACAACGGTTAACAAAAGCTCAAGAGCAGAAATGACATCCCAGGTCTGCAACACAATCACAGGACAAAAATAGATGGCAAGCGACTCCAATCATCTGTGGTTTTGGAGAAAAAATAGTAACTATGTATTTGAAGCTATTCAGCTCTCCATAAACTCAATGCAACACAAACTATTATACCAGTTTAGCTACAGTAATGCCTGTACAATAAAAAGTGCGTTAATGTGAACTTCAAGGGACCAGAAAAAATGTTCCGAATAGCCATGAAAAAAAACTGACTAGAACTGCTTGCATCATGGTAAGTTTATTTGGTGAAAAACTACGCAGTGGTCGCCTGCTGCTGAGAAAAGAACAGCATGACAGTGACTGTTTTTCATGTTTCCATCAACGCTTTACCGCACACACTCTGCGCCAAAGCAGAGCAGCTCCAAAATGAAAAGGGCCTCCGCGGCATCCTTCACGGAGCCCCTTCACAAGCGGCTGAGTCACGTACGAGGAAGCTTCACCACGCAAAGAGCAAAGGGCACATGACGAGCATGCCATTTCGGAGCACTGGAAGAACCACGCAGATGAATACGAGAACAAGGAACAGCGGCGCCAATCAGTGTCCTTAATTTGGCTGGCAGATGCAAGGATGATTCGTGGCTGATGCGTTGCCGATGTGTAGCCAACAGTCACCATCACTAAGGGCTGACATGAAGCTCAGGAAAGCAAAACCGAAACTAAGAGGTTGGACAATACTCGGAGATGGTGCCGTCCATCTTTCGTCGCGACTTCCGTTGCACACATGTAAGAGGTGCGTGGTCAGCTCTACAGCTTGCATTTCAGGTTTGAGCAGGGCTAATTGAATGATCGCTTGCTAAGCCAGTCATACCTAAATGTGGCCTCCCTTTAGAAAACTGCTCGAATTAACCGATGCAAGACTCGTAGAGTTCGAATTAGCGAGCTTCCGACACCGCACACTTATATGGACGTTGAACGAGACTGTGCCAGCTGTTCAAATTAACCAGATTTATGAATTAATGAGGGTTGAATTAACGAGATTTTACTACCATATGGCAAGCCGCAAAATGTGGTGATGCACATAACCAGAGGCCAGCTGAAAGACAGGCAATTTGATCTGGTAGTCACCAACCATGCCTGTAAACTTCACCCGCACCAAGTCACAAATCTGCCCAGTAAACAGACTGTTTGTATCATTGCCTGCCATAGGTGCCTGTGCGCTGTCATCGACATGTGCCATCTGGCGCAGCTTAGAAACCTAGGAAATGTCTGAACAAACATATCACAAAACCAGCAAATAAGTAAAGAGCGAGGAGATAACAGGTCTATGACCTCTGTTATTTAATACCAGCTATTAACTACACAATGAACATGCTTCTAACGGCTGCATTATTAGGCGAGCGCACTGCAGTCAAAAATGCAGTGCATGCACTTGTACGACCCACCTTGAATTGGTTCCTTTCGTTACACTTGGAGACAAAGACAGGCCGGCCACCGACAGGGGTGCGGTCCTTCTTCAGCGCAGCCTCGACGTGTTGCTAGATTGCGCAGTGGGGAAACGAAACAAGACACAACAGGATTACACAGGCCTATACCGAGAAGGGGCGTCGGTTCTCAGCTCCAGCAGTGAGCTATGCATAGGCGGCATCACCACACCTGCGCGAACATCACCACTCCATTTTTAAGGCGAAAGCCTTTAATGCCTCAAGCTGTCCTTAGCAATCTGTCCCTGGCAGCCCTGTCCATAGCCCTGTCCGCAGCTGTGTCCATCTGTCCACATTTTGACTGGTGTCCTTGACTGGTGTCCACCCAGATATGTGAGAAAGTTAGTGTGTAATTTCCTTTCCTCAAATATAATTTTCAGTTTCTTCATTATTGCCCCTCTTTCTTCTTTCACTGCCACTTCCTCCCTTCCTGTATCGTGCAGTTAAGGTGTCCACCGATATGACTGAGAATTACAGTGCCATTTCCTTTCCTCAAAAAGCGTTGTGTTCAAAAGGGCAAGGCCTTTGCCCATCCCCCCCCCTCAAACAGATGGTGGTGTTGCCTTCCACTCCTAAAGGCAAAGCTTAAGCTGCATTAATTAGCAGTCAATTAGTGCTGAGTGATGAATCAGTAATTAGTCATTAATTAGTAATTTGTCATTACCTCGTCATCAATTATGTGTCACATCATCCAGTGGTGATGTCACCAGTGTCACATAGGCAAAGTAGTGCGGAAAACGCTTTCGCCTCTACGCACTTTAGACAGTCAAAGTGCCCCCTGAATTTTATTTTCACAGAAATTAAACTTTGAAGACAAGTAAAATTCAAGGACCTTGTTTTTTTGCAAAGTGATGGAAAGCTCAATGCCAAAAGCACTTCTTTGTTGAGGACAGTAGAACCATTGAAATGTTCTGCATTAACATGAATGCAGCATGACTAGAACTGTAACATGCGGATCGTATGAAGAGTACATATAAGCTTCAAGGGACACTCAAAAACATGCCAGCAGCAGTCGCACTCTAACATCTCTCATTCAATGCCACATCTGACTGAAAAACTGCAAGCGTATTGCTCATCAAACGGCTGGCAATGCTGTCGATTATCACGTGTTTGCTGACTGACTGCGCAGTAAGTATAATCGTAGCCGACCGTTGTGAATGACTTCGACAGTGGTCGTTGCGATTTCTACATTCGTGAATTGTTTCCTGTGGGATGTGTGTGGAAAAGAACCAGGGTACATTCCACCCAACTGTAGTCAGCCACCTGCTGTTTGCAGCTGCCAGCAGGGAATGCAGGCGTAATCCCAACGAACACACACCAGCTAGTTGAACAGTTTCCTCATGGAAACACATTTACCGTTAATGCCAATCTAGCTGCAAGACACATCTGTAGCCTACAGCTTTGCCATAGGAAACAAGCACTTGAATGAAAGGGGCTAAAACCCAGCCTTGCATGCCGGCGCCTGACGTACTGCAAGCATGACCTGCGCTGGGAAAATTTTTATATAATGAGTCAAATTAGAGGTGACGGTGTGTGCACATAGTAATTTTCAGATATTTTTCAGCATATCCCAATGCATATCCTCCTTTCCAGTGTGCAGAAAACATGGAGGGCCATACACTCACGTCACGCTTCAAACACTGACAACATGCTACTCTTCTTAACAGTATGCTGGGCTTCCTTCGTCGCTTGTGGTGCTTTACGCGCTGCCTCATCCACCTACGCATCTTTTCAGTGTTGTGTTTGGCAGCATGCTCAGCGTCTCTCACTACTTTCACAAGCCTGCCCTTTTGGCATTAGGAAACATCCGCAGCGCAGAAAGAACGAATCAGCGATGATGAAAATACTTAACACAGAATGCCAGAAGCTACCAGTTAAAACATGTAGCATGAGAGGCTGCTACAACGGTAGAGAAGCTCCCCTGTTTGCACTGACGCTCGTTTGAATCCCACTTGTAGCTATAATAAGATGAAGGTTTTTTTTCTGCTGGGTACTATTTGAACAGAAAATTTCGGAATGCTTTGAGGAAGTTCGCATCAGGTTTGCCGACAACGGTGGCCTTAGTTTGGAGGTATGGGAGCTAATAACATTTCATGCTTCAAACGCAATTCATTTTATTATAACTGGGACATCTGCAATGAAGAAGAGTCACCTGGAGTGAGGTTATATTAAACTGCAAACCTGTTGCAGAATTTATGCTACCATTATCAATGTGACAATTGATGCTAACAATATGAAAAAAAAATGTCTCGATATCTGTCAGCACACCAGCAGACATTTGTCCAGCTATCGGCCCCTGCGAGAGAACAGTACAAGCCTCCTTTTGAGACATTCACGAAGGGCAGTCATATTGAATTTCCCATCACCCCCCCCAGCTATAAAATCTTGCTCACCGTAAAAACTGCCGAGCTCTAAATATGCCTCATGCAATGCTGACAAATAGTTAGACAAGCCATGAGATTATTGCAACACAAGCAGCTTTTTCCCAAACAGGTGGAGGGAAACCTTACCGTGTGCGTGAAGACTAGGTAGCCAAAGCCCTTGGACCTGCCCTTGTAGTCCCGAACCAGACGCAATTCCTCGATCTCACCAACCTGCAGTTTTTTTTTTTTCCCCAAGAATAAAGTGGGGTGAAACAAACAAACAAACAAACAACAAACAAAAAGAATGCAACACTGTCCACGCCAGTCGTCATGAGAAAACACGATGCAAACACAAGTCAGACTGGTGTCAAATGCTGCAAATTCAAAGAGACACTGGGGACACTGTTTTTGTGTCCATGCTGACATCTATATGCCAGCAAAAGATGAATATAGGGCTGATAAAATTGAATTTAAAAGTACTCCCACAGAACTCTTTTCAAACTTGTGACATCCATCCTGAAAAGGACTGGCTCCCACCTTTTTGAAGTGAACAGCGAAGTAACCTAGCCTCCAGGATCTGCTCCGAAAAATCAGTGTTGTCATGCACAATTTATTTTGAACTCAACCGGTGATGGCGACAGCTGTCATTTATTTTTTTTTGGTCTTTACTAGTTTACAAAGGCTTTGTATTCAGTGACAGTGGTCTCTTTGTGATTATAATACGGTACCCTACTGATACAGGCCAACTTCAATTTGTCCTCAGTGTCCCCTTAAGGGGGGACACTGGTCTTGAAAAAAAAATTTTTATTAATGAAGTCACAGTTACGAAATCTTCAGGGAATATGTATTTTTGTGTGCTGATTCTAAATATGTCATTTAATTCCATGTAAAACAATTCCTTGAGCACTTATGCAGTTTTTATGCTAGTAGTTTGTGGAGAGTCTTGAAGAAAATTTGCTGCGGGAAACTCGCTGAAATGTATGCCATTGGGTTCTCTTGACACCAAGGAATACAATAAGGGTGAAATTGTCTTCCTGCCTATCATAGAACTTAAGTTATAGAGTTTTGAAGTTGTCGCTTCAGAAATGAGAAGGAAAGTGTGTACTCCTGTTTCTGAAGTGGCAGCTTCAGTACCCTATTACTCAAGTTCTATGATAGGCAGGAAGACAATTTTACCCTTATTGTATTCCTTGGTGTCAAGAGAACCCAATGGCATACATTTCAGCGAGTTTCCCGCAGTAAATTTTCTTCAAAACTCTCTACAAAATACTTGCATAAAAAGTGCATAAGTGCACAAGGAATTGTTTTACATGCAATTAAATGACATATCTAGAATCAATGCACAAAAATACATGTGCTCTGAAAATTTCATAACTATGATTAAATTAATAAAATTTTCTTTTCAAGACCAGTGTCCACCCTTAATGGGTGCCATGATGATGGTAGCTCCTACTGCCATCATACCGGCTATAATTAGTGACAACCCTCGAGACGAGTGACATGATGCACTTAACCATCAGTGCTTTCCGGCCCCGTCCTTAGCAGTGGCACATTTCAGTAGGAAGAGCCTGTGATGCTAAGCCGTGGCTTACCTCCTTGAAGGCCTCTGTGATCTGCTCATCCTCCACGTCGTAGGCCAGGTTGCTGAGGAAGACAGTGCGAATGTCCTTGAGGGGATCTGACTTCACCGTCTCGCCATGTTTGGGCCGCTCTTTCTCCTCATCTCCCTGCTTCTCTTCAGCAGCTGCGATGTCAGCCGAGGAGAAGGAAAAAATGATGGCCATGGGCCAACTCATATAAATGAAGCCCTTCAGTACTTACACACCTGGACCAAGCACAATATATCAGGTTCCTCCATGTTTTGAAGCATATCCTTCATCACACATCTAGCTTCAGGAGGAAATCAGATACAGAGGAGCCTTATTAATTCTAGCTTGCTGAATTTGAACTGACACTCAAGATCCTCCATCAATAACCAGCCTATTAAAAATGATCTTCTTGTTTCGAACACCACACAATTCGAACATAATTTTTGGTCCCTCTTGAGTTTGAATCACTGAGAGTCGACTGTGTATTTATTAAAGCAGAGCCATCGCAGCCTGTTCCCACTTCGAGTTATTGATCAATTCGCTCTCGCCCTACCATAAGCTTGCCGTCCCGGTTAGCTCAGTTGGTAGAGCGACTGCTCCGGTGAAGCGGTGGTCCCGGGTTCGAACCCTGGACCAGGACGTATTTTTCTTTAACTACGAAGTTTCTGAGAAAGCTGTATAGCTTTCCTTTGTAGCCGTATGGCTGCGCTCGGGTGGATGCCAATGAGTAATTACTCCCTTATTACAAATTTACTCCACCTTGGGGGATTCCCCTAAACATTTGACCAACACTTATTCAAATACTTATTTAAGTGCTTATGGCATACAGCTGAGTTGGCCTTTCATGCCAGTCTTTGTCAAACGTAAGAGCCCAAGGGGTTTTATTATGGGTCCTACTGTGCAGCTGGTTATGCATTGCCAACATTCCACATCTATTGAACGTGAAAGAGGAATTCTCCTCCTCATCCGTGAGAGAGTGAGGACTTCTATGGATGCCACAACAGCACCACTATATGGCTTCGAAGCAAACCCTTTGGGCACTAAACTTTTGACAAAGGCTGTATTTCACAGCAAACCCCATCAGGAATAGGTCTGCGACATATCTGACATGCTCAGAGCCAGGGTGGATGTGGCTTTATTCTTTCCCAAGCACAACGTTTTCCCAATGCAGTTGGTCTCAAATTAAATTCTGCAGCAGCTTTCAGTCCTGAAAGTTCTTGCCTTTAACCCTTGCGCTGTCGGGTGTTTCTGCCCGTGACGCACCCCCAGTGTCGCACGCATCCGGGATGATGGTCCCGCTGTTTCAACATCAGAATCTGACGATGCGGAACTCGCCTCTTCCTCGCATGAGACGCTGTCCGAGTCCGAATCTGAGCTCGGCTCGTATTCAGAATCGGAAGAGCCACCGCTCCAATGCGCAGAGGAAGGTCCCGCGCAGTCAGCCATATCCGAAAGTAACCGCGCGCAGCGGGGGTGTGCTTTCAGTGGCCCGCAAAATGGAGAGAAATGGGACGCTGTGTAATAACGATGGGAGAGGGAGATGGAAAAAGGCTAAAACAAAGTTAGAGGAGCTTTACGTTTGCTGCTGCCAGCCGCAAGTGAGGGTGCGACGAGAGAGCGAAAGCAGCGATCAAGTCATGTGTCGGTTTCTTTGACTCTCGGAGTGGCAACGGTGCGCGCCCTTGAACTTGAAGCGCCGTAGCTCACACGCCGACAGAAGAAAAATAAAAACCTGCAAAACAGCGGCAGATGGCAGAACAACCCTTGGACCCATAACCACACGCGCGCGCGTCATGATCCGGCGAACGCGGAGCGACCGCGCCACTCAGCAAAGAGAGAGGGGTGGGATGGCAGTCGCTCCGTACTACACGTACCAAAACAGTAAGGGGCGAAAATACGAACTTGTAGAAAGATTCAACAGATGGCGCGGCTAGTCCAAGAGTGTCAGCTTTGCGCTCAAGTGCGAAATTTTGAACGCAGGATAGAGAACGTACCGGTACGTCAGTGACACTGTGGGGGGGAAGCGCGAAAACGTACCGGTACGTCCGTGACAGCGAAAGGGTTAACAAAGGCCCCTACTTTCCTTTGGATGTGCAAAAGTAAACAACATGACGTATATGTGTTTTTACATTGTTTCATTTCACAGATGAAGTGAAACCCTGGTCCAGAAATTCTGCACTGCAAGGGAAAAAGTCCCTTCGCTATATTCTCAGTTCTGCACTAGGGAATGAGTAGTTCCTTGGAGCAAACATTTCACTGCAGTCGAATTCATTGCAGTGGAGTCGAGCTGTATTTCTTGGACTCCTCTGACATGCACATCCAAAATCAACTTTATTGCTGACGAAAGGGCGCCTAGCATTATCACTGCCCAGGGCCCCCCGTCAATGGATTCCGCAAGCAAACTACCGTATTTATTGGAATCTAGGCCGATAGTTTTTTTAAAAAAACGAGATGTAGAACTCTTATGTCGGCTTAGATTCGAGGATTTCGTTTCGAGGTTTCGTATTCGTAAAATACGAATAAATGTAGCACGCAGGTGGCGCCCCCACAAAACGCCAACGAAAGACAGCACTGTAGCCGTTGCTATCCGTAGCCGTTGCTATCCGTAGCCGATACTGATCAAAGCACACATGAGCACTGGCTGCCATTTTGGCCTTGTTCTGTTCTCGTGCGGTGGCGTGAGCACATTCGCAGCAGTGAAGTTTTCGTGCGTGGTTATTATCACCAACACCATGGCACCAAACAGGCGGTGCCATTACAGTGCCGCCTTCAAGCGGAAAGTTATACTCGCTGCAGAGCAGTCGTCAAATCTTCAAGCCGGGCGGGACTTCGGCGGCTGATCCCGGGCTGGCGTTGCATATGTCTCCTCGCCCAAACGCCAGCCCGGGATCAGCCTGAGCGGGTTCCTGGCAATAAATGTCGTTTGCGTGCTGTACCTCTTGTTCGCAGTTGTTTGTTCGGCCGGCCTACAATCGAGGTAATTTAAGGCAGACAGCTGGGCTAGTTGGTGTTTAGATTGAGAGGACATAGTAGTAGCGCTTAAAAAACAAGGACGACAGGATAGAGAAAGATCTAGCGCCTGTGCTGTCTTTCTCTACCCTGTCGTCCTTGTTTTTTAAGCGCTACTACTACAGTGAAAGCTCGTTAATTCAAAACTCGATAATTCGAATTTTCGGATAATTCGAACAACACTACTTGGTCTGGCCAAGCTCCATAGAGATCTGTGTATAAAAAAGCCCGTTAATTCGAAAGTGAGTCGGTTCCGTTACAGATAATTCGAACTACGCGCCACCGCGTCTGGGCGGCTTGGCACACAGCATGTGGCCAAAAAAAAAAGCACCTCCTCCGCATAGTTAGAGGCTGCGTACGTCCTAAACGGGGACAGAAGATGGAACTAGATAAAACCTTGGAAGAGTGGGTAAAGCTTAAATGGCGCCATCACTGGCGCGGTGGCCTGCGGCACCGGAGGGAAGGGGTGGCGACCGCGCTGGCGGCTGCCTACCCTCTTTTCCGCCCAACCTCCGCAACTCGCAACTAAATGCTCGTTAATTCGAGCCCTGTTAATTCAAAAATACGGATAAGCACTGTCAGTCCCAGCCAACGCCCATGAAGGCTATGACTTCGGACGGGCGCTACAAATTACGTTGCGAAAATCTTTTTTTTTCTTTGCGAGTGTTGTCCATGCTTCCACCCATCGGTCGGTCGGTCGCCAATGGAAGCACGCGCTCAGCCGGGAAGACTACGCCGGCACAAGCGCTGGCACTCTGCCAAAGTTCGCTTCCCCCTTGATTGGCGCGCCGCCAAGAAATGCGTCGGAGAAGGGGGGGGGGGGGGGGGGGGGGGGGCATGACGGTCTGAAAACGAGGCTTGCACAACCGAACAAGCGCTGTCAAAAGTGATGTTATCGCTGCGCAGCATCTTGGCGCGCTGCCAAGAAATGCCTTGTGGGCCGTGACGGTGCCAAACGGAGGGAAGCGTTAACGACTGACGCTTTTTTTTTTTTTTTTCAGATTCTTAGGCAAAAATCGGGGGTGGGTGGGTTCATTATGTGAGTGGGTTCATTACGCGAGTAAATACCCTACATACACCATAATGCAAATGGTTCTTGTCGGTTTTTTCGCAGCCATTCGATAATTCGAACATCGGATAATTCGAATGATTTCCCCGGTCCCGTGAAGTTCGAATTAACGAGCTTTTACTGTATGTCCTCTAAATCGAGGTAAGTTTTTTTTTTTCTGTGGCCTTCAACTTTCGGGTCTTGGCTTAGAATCGTGGCCGGCCTAGATTCGAGTAAATACGGTAATGATTTTTTTCTTCTTTTTTTTTTTCAGTTACTGGTGCAACACAGATGCAAAGATTGCGCGCAGTTACCATTTAAAAGAGAGGCAATAGAAACTCCTTCCCATGGCTTTTCACAGAATGTAAGTGACAGGTACCATGCTACATATACCCAATGCCATTATCAATGAGTACTAATAAATGACAAATGGCGTTGCCTCCAGCTAGTTTCACTGAAAAGTAAGCCTGGAAAACATTCTGGAAAGGAAACGTCACACACTACAATGCTTCACAAAGGCAAATGAAACTGCGACTTCTGCTGCTCACTAAGTTTCTGAACTGGGAAAGTCTGAGCACGTTGCGGTAGGAAGCACGCTTACTTTTCGGCTTCTTGGAAGGAGGCTCCTCAGTAGCGTCCCCGCCTGCCCCGGCCCTGGTGGTGGGTACTGAAGGCACCTTGAACCCATCCTTGTCTGTTGTCTCTTCCTGATGAGTGGCAAAAGAGGAGCACACATAGGCACCATGTACAGGAACAACCACTTATAACAGCACTTATATCACGGGCACTGTTGGGTCACGATGGGAAACCCTACTGCAGCTCCACTATCGTCACTGGCACTGTGCAGCCCTATTCATGGCCCACTCCATTCACACAGCATATAGAATAAATCCCAGTTGAAGCCCTGCACTCAGCCTGCTTTCTGCGTCTGCAGACTCACTCTCAGCAACTCACTCCTGCAGTTCCCCTTCCACATGACACAGACTACAGTCAGTGCGGGGATGTGCTACACTGAAAGGCATGCGCTCACATCTCCACTTCTCGTTCCGCGAAAGACAGTGTCCCAGGCATATCTAGCTGTAACAAGTCGAGTTACAACTTTGTTAAAGCCCCGAAGGTAGAGTTCGAACTCCGTCTTGGGCATGCCAACAGACTGGTGGCTGTGACAGCATAGTTCTAATCAATGCAACCAACACAGGAGCATACGTGGGCTTTTAGAAACTTGGCTGCTACATTGTTTCGAAAGCCAGCTTATCAACGCATGCAACACTACGATGCTGAAGCAACCATGCCCTATCTGGCTTTCCTGCTGTAGCCACAACACACTCCTGAAGAAACAAAAAGTAGATGATGTAAAAAGGTTCATCCATGGACATGTTTTGAACATAAAAATGTTTACTTTAAGCCATTTGAACGCTTGACAGCTTTAGTCAGCAAGCATGGCACTTGATCAAGGCTCTGTATGTGGCCACCTATGGTGCCCATAGCTGGGTGCTTAGTGGCTCACAACAACTGCCTTCTCTTGACTGCCAGAGTATTAGGAACATTGAGGCAATGGGGCACTTTGCAGATCGATAACAGCCTTCCGTGTAGGAGAAGGCTCTTTGCCAGAAACTGATGCTCCTTCGCGACCATACCGTACAATCTCTACATACCACAATGTGTCATCATTGAAAATAATGATGCACTAGTCCCTCCCTAAAGCTGCATGCATGCAAATCCAGCTGAAAAACATGATCAAAGCAATGCAACTGAAATCCCGCAAATTATTAATAGGCAGCCTGATCGCACGCAAACTGCAATGCACTAGGCAGTGGAGGGAAAACATCCACAGCAGGGCAGTTTGGAAACTAACGCAAGTCGAGCCTGGATATATCAAACCCGGATATTTAGAATTATTGGCTATGTTGAACACAGATTATCCCCTTGAATATTCTGCATAAAAGTATGAAAAGTAGCACCGTATATCCAACTACAATTTCACCAGGCATTTGATGCACTGAACTGCACACTGTGCCCCTGCCAGTAGCACTCTTCCTAACAACGTGCTTTCATCACGTTTTGTGCACAAAAACCAGTCGGCTGCGCGACCTTGGTCACAAGCTGGCAGCCCCAACACTATAATATAGTGTGAGGAGGTGAACATGTGATCTGCTTGAGGGTGGCCTTCGCCTTGTTGCACTCCTTTTCCACGTCACATCACTCTCATGTGGTGAAGCCAGCCTAACTAAAGCCTAGTGATGACCAGGGTGTCGAACCGGAACCGAACCCGAACCCTGAACCGGAACCGAACCCGAATTTTCGCCCGGAACCGGAACCGAACCGAACCCATAAATTTTTCGCCATCTTGGAACTGAACCCGAACCGGAACGATTCAAAGGAACCGTTCCGAACCGGTTCGGGACCCGGTTCAGCGCCACTTTTTTTCATCTCGGCATACTTCTTGTTTTCGGACAAAATGAGATGATCTAGCGCGTAGATTTACCCTCCCGTAGCTGTCTGCGCTGGGAAGTGCGAAAATGGTACCCCGTATATGCGACAGAAAACTTACAGGATGTCTGGTGCCTGGGAAAAAGTCTAATTGACGCTTCTGCAATGTAGTACCGCCAATTCTTTGTGCGTCAGGTTTATGTGAAATCTTGACTTATTACTCCTCCCCTTTTACATATTTGCGTAAATCTTTAATAAAAATGTTAGGACTGCTCTAACTCAGTAAAGTACTAAAGACACCAAATTTTTTGCTTGCGTGCTTTCTTCTTTCAAACGATGTGTTAGACGTTGTTGTACACGGAGCATGGCGTGGTATTTCACCAACACACAATAAATAATTTATATTTCAATTTCTTCATGACCCTGTTTCGGTTTCACCAACATAACGATGGCTGTGACGTGTAGAGGAATTAGGTCGCGTGAGGTGCTATACACGGCAATATAACTGCTGATATGTCGTTCGTTGTAATTATAGGTCTTGAATTCGGCTGATATAAGTGCTACAGTGAGTCAAAACAACGTATCAGCGTTTGTATTAGTTTTCTCGTGCCTCACTGGACCTAAAGTTGAAATCATGTAACAACCATCATTTGGTTGATGAAACCGGAACAGCATGGGAGAAAAAATTGTTTTCTAAATTATTTAGTGGCAGTAGGCGAATACCACACGGTGGTCCATGTATTCTAATATCTATGGCGTAATTTGAAAGAAGAAAATACGCAATAAAACTGGGTGTCTACAGTCATTTAAGCACCGATTAAGAATGCCTACCTTTTCTTTGGGTCATTTCCCACAAATAGATAAAATATTAGCGCGAGGATCCAACAACGTTGTGACGGTGGTTTTTGAGGAAAGGAAATGGCGCAGTAACTGTCTCATTTCTTGATGGACACCTGAAACGCGCCGTAAGGAAGGGAGGAAGGTGGGAGTGAAAGAAAAAAACAGAAACAGGCGCAGTAGGCGTACACCGAATAAGTAACCAAGCGCCCTAACCACTGAGCCACTGCAGTGGGTAGTGCAACATTTACTTTTGTAGGCGCTCATTGTCTCAAACAGCAGGTTCTAAATAAACCCCCTCAAGATGTAGCTCAACAAAGAAAAAAAAGGCTAAATGGCTGTGGAGCTCGGCTGCTGATTCCAAAAATACAAAGACCAGCGTGCTTTCTCGCACGCCGAAAATCCCCAGCTGGTCCTCGTTAATATGGAGCCCTCCACTACACGGTCCATCCTATAGCCACAATGTCTACTCGACACATTAAACCCGAGATATTCCTACTATTATTACCAAAAGAAGGATGTATAAATTGGTGCAGCTTGTTTTGTTTTTAGAATCCGCATATTCTAGTTTGTGCGCGACGGAAATAAGCAACGAAAGGCGGGTTCTTGGCACCGGTCGAGATGTACTAATAAGAAAAAAATTAAATACCGAATACTCAAAAGGGCAATGCGGAAATATATGCGCTCGCTGGCATGCGATAGTGATTACGCCCAGAAAGATGCTACTGCGATTAAATGTAACTGCGATGAATTGATTTCGTTATCCCTATTCGCTGAAATCGTTCTGCTTCTAAGAAAAAATTGCTGCCAGTCGCCAGCGCGCGGCTCCATCCGCTGTTCTCTCACTGCTCGATCTTAAATTCTCTGTCTAGCGACTTATATCTACTTCTCGCTGTCATACTTCCCATTCGTATTGTCTGACATGACTGGCTTATGAGTGTTGGCGTTTTTTTCGTACTACGCTTGGGCGACTGAATACGTTGAGCCTTCACAACAATCTGCCTCGGCTATATCGGGTACAGGTGGGTGATGGGGGTAGAAAGATGAGTGAAAGTTTTGAAGGTGTATTTTTACCAGTGAATGCCCGAATGTGCGCCCACCGGAGTGCGCATCAAGGATGGAGGCTACACGCACGCACCCCCCCAACACACACACACACACGCGCACACACACACAAACACACACACACACACACACACACACACACACACACACGCAGGAGCCGCCGCGGTGGCTCAGTGGCTATGGTGCTCGGCTGCTGTCCCGAAAGACGCGGGTTCGATCCCGGCCGCGGCGGTTGAATTTCTTTGGAGGAGAAATTCGAGGCCCGTGTACTGTGCGATGTCAGTGCACGTTAAAGAACCACAGGTGGTCGAAATTTCTGGAGCCCTACACTACGGCGTCTCTCATAGCCTTAGTCGCTTTGGGACGTTAAACCCCATAAACCAAACCAAACCACACACACACACACACACACACACACGAACGCACGCACGCACCCACGCACGCACGCACGCACACGCACACACACGCACACAGCGCGGTTATTTTTGGGAAAGCAGGCTATACTGCTAACGCAGTAAAAAGAACAACTAACAGGGTTTGTATACTCTATATCCTCTGACTCCGAGTGGGATTCGTACCAATGGCGGCGCAACAGAAAACTCTCTTTACAGATGCTTTAGGCTATTCGGCTATCTTGTAGGCTTCTTTTTATGGTTGTTGCATGGAATATTTGGAAATTTCTGACCCTTTGTGGCAGATTGAAACTACAGTTGAGCCCATTTATAACGAACCTGACGGTGACGTGGCTTCCGTTCGTTATATCTGATGTTCGTAGCAAGTGGATTCTTCGTACAAGAGCCAGAAAGACTAAGGCCAGTAAAAATGGCGTCTATTTCTTATAAAACTGCGTCATTCGTGCCTGCTTGTGCAAAGCAGAGCCTGTCGCGCCTCTTTCCAAGCTATCTAGGGCGCTCATTTAATCCTCGTCGAGACCTTGCTGCCAGCTATCAAATTTAGGGACAGGGTATAACTAATCATGAATGAGATGTGCATGGCAGTTGGTGGCAGGTCGGCCCCATAAATGAGATTGCTGGCAGTAGGGAGAACTCGCCCTTGGTGTTCAACGTCTCTGTCAGAGCATGCACTTCTGCGATTGTGTGGTCCGCAGGAACGTAGTTATCCGAGAAAACATCTGCCCGGCTATGGATCAACGTAGCGCTGCCAGAAATCTGCATGCGTCTGGTCACGCGTGTTTGCGAGCTTCTTCTGTCGTTCCTGCATGGGATGATGCAGCGACGAAGTAGCGCAGCGCTTGTGGCGCAGAATGCATCCGTTGCACTGTCCGCTGTGTGGCAATGCCTGCACATGGTAGCGGCACAAAAGATGGAGACGACTGGGCAGGCTATGCATACGACTTGACCGCCATGGCCAGCAAGGATTTCAGAATTATCAAATCGCTGCTTTTAGTTGATCCTTCGGAGCAATAGCGCAAACAGGACAAGGGACCAAGGACGAGTAGACACACACAGCGCTGTGTGTCTACTCGTCCTTGGTCCCTTGTCCTGTTTGCGCTATTGCTTCGAAGTATGAACCAACAAGCCCGGATTTCAACGTTTTTAGTTTATCCGCGACCATGGTCAGTAGCTTCGCTTTCGACGATGCCCCCGTCTCACGCACACCGCGCTTCTTCCATACGGGATGCTTTGCCGAGCCTGCGAACGCAGGCAATGATTGCCCTCGTAGGCCATCGACGCGGGTTTGGCCGGCGGTTACTTACTATTTCAATAGAGAGTTATAGCATATCGTTACCGTGTTTAATTTATCGTTTACATTGTTACCAGACGCTGCAGTTTGCGGTTAGCGCTGCGCAGGGCAGTGCCGCCTTTTAATTGCACTTCTGGGTCGACAGGTTCTTTCCGGTTGAGAGACACTCTTTCATCTGCATGCTTAGTGGAAGCACGACCTCTTCAACTTCGAGGGTAGTTTACCGCGCCTCCTCGTTCGCTATAGCCGCGTGGTGCGGCCAGACGTGTTCGTTGTATCTCCGACAAATTTCCATTATACATATATGAATAATGGAAATGCATATTTTGACGGTAGCACCGCATCCGCTCGTAATAAACGAGGGTTCGTTATATCTGCGGTCGTTAAAGTGGGCTCGACTAGCTGCACATCCGCGGAATTCGCTTTAATACACTGGTATTAAGAAAGTCCAGGCAGGGCTGCAGATGTATGAGTAGAGGAAGTAATGGCCGATCGCAACATTTGTCATCTGCCTTGTGGAGAGGCCGTACAGGTAAGTGAAAGCGAAGAGTGAGAAAACCGAATGAATCAACACAAAGTTTTCTCGCCAGCACGTCTAGAAAAGACAGGCAAGAACTTAGTCGCCTATTAAGCATAGCTGCCAGAAAGGAGTTGTTTGTAGTTTTGAAAATAAATGCCTGAAACAATTTGGTGGACAAATGATGCATGCCAGATTAACCACTCTTTATCACTCAATCAAGGGCGCAAAAAATTCTGTTGATGCAAACGTTGCCTTTCATAGCGCCTCAAGAAAAGTCGCAAACATTCGGTGTAGTGCAAGTAAATCTTCTTCCTCGCACAATGCTGCACTTGCAAGAATGTTGCCGCTCAAGGTCGCAAACAAACACGTTGCCAATTTTTTTGGTTTGGTTTATTGGATTTTAACGTCCCAAAGCGACTCAGGCTATGCGAAACACCGTAGTAAAGGGCTGAGGAAATTTCGGCCACCTGGGGTTCTTTGAGGTGCACTGACATCGCACAGTACACAAGCCTCTAGAATTTCGCCTTCATCGAAATTCGGCCGCCGCGGCCGGAATCGAACCCGCATCTTTCGGGTCCGCAGCCGAGCGCCGTAACCACTGAGCCACCGCGGCGGTGCTGTTGATAATTTGTGTCCGTGCAAAAATGAAATGTTCTCAACCCATCCAAGCGTGTTTTTTATCATAATTTTTTAATCAGAAGAAAGACAGTTGACGTCATCATAATAAGTCAATGTCATAATTTCTAAGCCATGATTAGCTGTGTTTTTGAAGATACTGAGCTATAGGGGCTCGGGATATATAACGTGGGTCATAAAGGCGATGTCGAATAGGCGATTTAAATAAAATATATTTGGTAAGTTCTGAATGTTAGAGAGAGCCAGTGCTTCCACGAGGCTCTAGTTGGGCGGCGGTTGGGCAGTGGAGGGATTCTCGCACATTTTCTTACCATGTAGTGAAGGAGGGGGGACTGGCAATTCGGTTTCGGGTCGACGGAAATGTGTCCGTCTGTATGTAGGTGCTGATACATGACAGTTTCGTTTCTCAGTAGTGCGCGGGAACGTAGAGGGCGCATGCGGCGGCAATCTTGGGGCCCCGTATGTGCAATGCGTGCGAGAAAGTCCCAACTGACTCAAGCTTCAAGGGAGACCTATTACTCGCATGACGAGGTCTTCCAAACTGCTCAACCAGGAGGGTCTTGTAGATGCAAAATCCACCGGCTTTCCGCCTCACACCTCATAAGGTGGATTATAGCATATACATAGCCGGTTTTCATAAATTTTGAGTTCATTTCATTTTGCGGCTCTTGCCGAAAATTCGTCTTTTTGCTGCGGACAATAAATAAAATGGGTCAAGTGAGAACATCGCGCATTAAACAATTTTTTCATGCTTAAGTAACGCCGTAAACACGACAAAAGGAAGACGGGAGACGACACGAGCGCTGACTAACAACTGAGTATTTTATCCTGGGAAAAGTGTACAAAGGCGCAGGACTCGGGGAACAACCCCGAGAACAGAACAAAGGTTAAAACTTAAAAACCATACTGTGCATGCACATCACAGTCGAGTCATGACTCTTTTTCAACGAAATTCGAAGACTGTCTTCCATAGTAGACGGCACTCCCCTATCCCCTGGACCTCACCCAATTGCCAAAAAAGCCTGACTCCTTATCTACCAAACTGATAGATGTTGAAGCAACACACTCATCTGCTTCCTTCCTGATCACATAGGCCTCGACCAACTCCCTACATATGCAAACAGGGTTATTAAACACGACACTTGTCTTATCTACTGGGGGAAGCAATTGTTGCACTCGTTGCAATGCAAAGCCAAGTTGTACGACACCGCTACTTTTTTCCCCCCATCTGTGATGCTCAAACAAATGCTCATTGCTTCCCCACTTAGAAAGACAAGTCTCCTGCTTATTCACCCTGATCGAATTGGTAGCGAGATGGTGGAGGCCTTTATGATAAGGAAGGAAGCAGATGAGCGTGCTTGTTCACCATCCATCAACTTCGTAGATAAGGAGTCAGACTTTCTTGGCAACTGTGTGTGGTCCAGAAGATAGGGGAGTGCTGTCTACTATGGAAGATAGTCTTCGAATTTCGTTGAAACAGATGTCATGACTCGACATTGATGTGCATGCGGAGTATAATGGTTTTATTTTTAATCTTTGTTGTTCTGTTTTTTGGATTGTTCACTGTGTCCTGCGCCTTCATATACTTTTCCGAAAATGTAATAACCTGTTGTTAGTCAGCGTCTGTGTCGTCTCCAGTCTCCCTTTTGTCCTGTTTACTGCGCTTCTTAAGCATTAACCCTTACAAACTGGCACAGTTTTATGTTCTCGTAAACAAATCTTTGCATTTTTTTATACCGATGTGCCAGAAAAAAGAAAACGCATAGCAAGATTGACTGAAACTCATCTGCGTTCTATTTTTTTTTTTGTCCTGAACCCGTTTGAACCCGTTTGAACCGGTTCGGGACGGTCCGAACCGGTTCGAACCGGAACGGAATGGCCCTCTGGAGCCGAACCCGGAACTGAACCCGAAAGGCGTGAACCCGAACCGGAACCGAACCCGAAAAAATGCCGGTTCGACACCCTGGTGATGACCCTCGCGTGGCGCACTTTCACTGCCAAAGGTGTTGCAGAAGACAATTGTACCTTAATTTTAATGAGCGGTTCTGTTTTTAATATGGTAATGGTAGCAGGATAAGATATCGTATGACAGGCAGTGCCTAGTTCTGAAGCACTATAACAGCAGCTTTCAAGCAGGTTAGGCTCGGCAATGCCTAGCGAGCAGTAGCATGGGGCAATGCATTCTCGCTTCTAGCTTACAGATAAGTTTATCTATTCGATATATCTGAGTTCAGCTGTAGTTCAGTGCCAGTGACAAAAAAGAAAGAAAGTTGGAGGCTTATCAAGGTTAAGCCCAGTGGATGCGAAGCAGCCTTCGTTTTGCATTCTTATTATTAACGTCCTTAGCGTTTGGAGGCATCTTGACCGCATACACGCCCGGCACAAAGACGCTGGCGCGGTTGCGGGCACAGAGACTGACGCGACGGCGGGCGCGCGCTGCTTCATCCCTGGAGAGACGTCACATATCACGTGATGCAGCAATGGTGGCGCCGCCGCCGCGTCGCGCGCGACGGCGCGAACCGAAGCGTGGAGGCCTCCGCCGGGCGATGTCCGACGGCGCGATATGAGGCCCCATCTGCAGCCAGTGTGACGTCATCACGTGACGTCACATCATGTGATCTCACTTCAAGGTCAATGGTGGCCACCGCCGGGCGATGTCCGACGGCGCGATATGAGGCCCCATCTGCAGCCGGTGTGACGTCATCACGTGACGTCACATCATGTGATCTCATTTGAAGGTCAATGGTGGCCACCGCCGGGCGTCGCACGAAGGCCCGAAACCTATGTTAATATGCCTCGCATAATAGAGCATGTTGCGACCCAATCCGTAAGCACGTAGTGAGCACTCTCATGACTGATTTAGCTGTCCTGTAAGATAAAAAATTCAGGTCCTAATGGTGTGAATTATCACAACATGATATTCCTGAGCCCTAAGCCTGCATTCGCGCAGAAGGCACACAAAGTCCTGTCTCTTTTGCTGTCTAAGCAGGAGAAATAGCTCATGGACTGACATGCCTGCCATTCACCTTTCTGTCTAGTAGCTGTCCATCAAAGGATGTGGGGACGCTCTTTACTCGTCCCCTGTGGTTTGCTTCCCGCAATGCAGCCTCTTTAGTCATGTTAATTTAACTAACAAGAGAGGGCGCTGGCGCCGCAGCGACACCAGCGCCACAGATGGCATGTATGCTGCGCGTGCGCAGGGGGGAGACAGCCCTCTTCTGCTCGGGACCAGGGAAGCGCGCTGACATTCAACGCGAGGCTCCGCTCTTCGCTGGCTGGCACGAAGCCTCGTGGGGAGGAACGTTCCCCCGCATCTTGTCCTCTCCAGCTGCGAAGTATCCCTTGCCCTAGCTTGGGTGAACATTCGCTCGTAACCGTGCTGGTGAGTCGGACGTCCTCGATTCCTCAGTGTATTTTGTTGCTAGCTGGCGTTATTGTAGTAGTAGCAATAAATGCCTTGTTTGTGTCAGTCAGAGTGTCATTCCCTTGTTCCCTCAGAGCAAGGCCCAGCGCGCGCTCGGTAGCGTACGTGAGCACGAGGTGGGGTCCGCGCGGTTTTGAACTGTGTCAGCCGCGGTTAAGCAGGGGAAAAGTATTTCCCCAGTTAAAACCCCACAAGGAATCGGAGCATAATCAGCGGCACACATCAATCACATGACATCTGCTACGCTTAGAGAGCCCCACCACTCTGCGCTATGTGGACTGTGCTCTCCCTACCTGGCTGCCGTCCTGCCCCTCTGCGGGCTGTGCTTTCCTCTTGGTCTGCTGTCCGGGTGTCTCCCTCTGGAAGACCTTGGCCCCAGCTTCCCGCTGCCTCTCCGCTTTGCGCTCAGCCTTCTTCTCGGCCTTCTTCTCGGCCTTGTGGCTCTTCCTCTGGGACTCCAGCTCAGCCTCACGGGCAGCCTCCCGAGCAGCTGCCTGCTCCAAACCAACGACACCATGACACATCAAGCGGCAAAAGCAACAACAATTATTCACATCTCACTCATCTGTGGAGAACTTAGCATTTATTTCCTTATTCAATAACTTAGAAAGGGTACATACTTGCGCGAAGAGGGCGGGGCACAACAAGGGAACACACATGACATGTAGTACATGTACACACATGTACACACGACATGTACACACATGTACACACGACATGTACACATGACATGCACTCTGTACATGTCGTGTGTGTTCCTTTGTTGTGTCCCATCCTCTTTTCGCAAGTACGTACCCTTTCTAAGATGAATCAGCTCGCCCAAACAAGAGTTTTACATCAATATCTTAGGCACCTAAAAATAGCACTCCTTTTTGAAAACCACGGTGCACCACTTACAGTGGGGAAACATAAGGTACCGGTTCACATGCATAAAGAACTTAAAGAAGGAAATAAAGTCACCACTTTTGATATCAAGAAATCAAACGTGTGCGTTTAAAAACTGGTTAGAACAAAACTGCCAATGGCCGGGTCCTTAAAAATGTGAGACTTTGAAAGGACCTTAAATACGCATTCGAGGTACAAAAAGCCATTGTTACACAAATAAAAAGGCTGGTTTTGAGCTGGCCTTGTGAATCAATTGCAGCATTGAGTTCAATCGCCTTCACTAATATGAGATTAGTATGTGCCTTAGTACGCTGTCTACAGTGCAATCAAAAGGCTGAAAGAGTACCACTCATCTCCTCCTGTACATGTCAGTAAATTTAATTGTTGTTGGAATGGAGATCTCGCAGAAACTACTACATACTGAGATTCTACATGCAGACTCATACAAAGATAGAGAGCCTATCAGTCAAGCAGCCAACTGCTGTACCTGCCACAGTGGATCAGTGGTTAGAGCATATGGTAGCTGAGCTCGAAGATCCAGGTTCAATCCCAGCCGCTGCAACCCTGTTTTGATGTAGGCAAAGCGCCAAAGGTGCCAGTGTGCCGTGTGATGTCAGTGCATGTTAAAAGATCCCCCCATGGTCAAAATTATTCTGCAGCCCTCAACTCTGGCACCTCTTTCTCTCTTTCTTTTTTCACTCCTGCATTCACCTTTTCCCTCACACCAGACAGCTACTGCGTCATTTCCTTTCCATTACTTAAAAAAAATTTTAATTTATCAAACCTTTAAACCTGTAACACCCAGTACGTCACACATGATACAGAGAGCAGAAATGTCAATGCTAATGCTAGTTTCCATTTCTGCTAGCACAAGAACATCGAATCCTCACACGGCTGCACAAACTGTGTTTCCCCATGTATTCATGGAAGCAAAGTGGTAGTTTCAGCTGCCAGTAATGCATAAGGAGTGCTGAAAGATCTCTAACTGCAGACGCTGACCCTGCAATGCATGATGAAATGACAGTGAATATTGCTTTTGATTACCTGCATGTGATTAAGTATGATTACTGATTACAATTTTACTGTTCTTAGACATCCAGAAAATTGCCTAATTTCCACACTTTACATAGCCAACAGGAATCATTATTAAACCTGCTATCATTGCTTATGTTGCTGCAATGTGGTGGTTGATTGTACAAATTGCAGAACATTGACAACTTTCAGAATAGTGTGAGGGGTCTAATGTTAAAATTGCACTTAAGGTGTGATAGATGCTGTACATAGTGTAGAGCTCTCGTTCACCTGGGGCTCTTGAATGTGCACTGGTATCACACAACACACAGACGTTATTGCATTTTGCCTCCATCAAAACGCAGCCACCACACCCAGGATTTAACCTCACAACTTTGAGCATAGCAGCCAAATGCCCAAGCCACAAGTCGCCGTGGTGGGTTAATTCAGAACTTTTATCAGATGCATCCACTGTCTGCAAACAGTGCAAATGCATTAACATGAACTAAAAGAGTGCGATTTTAAGCAAGCACGTGTCACAATAGTGCCATGTGCCAAGTGGTCACTCTGCCACTTGCCTTTTCTCGCTTGTCGAGCACCCTCCGCATGTGGGCATTGTACTTCTCTGTTGCCACATCCAGGGTCTCCAGGGTCCCTGCAGAGCAGATAACTGTGTTGGCAAACACTCGGCAAGGCACTGCACCTCTGGCAAAGTGAGGGAGAAAGACCTATGCACAAGCTAGCATAACATACCTAGCCACAAATTACATCTGTTCAAGAACAATGATGACACTCATGACCACAATCTGCACAAGCAAACAGTTGCTACAGACGATCACAATGTGCCAGCTGATACAGTAGCACGCCACTGATGGTTTAACTCATAGGTGAATGCCAGTAAACACTGGGGGCTTAAAGAAGCATTTGATGAGAAACTGTCTGGTACCAACCATTAATAAAATGTTGTTACTGAGCAACAAACAAATGTGTTGACACTTCAGTGTCTGCATGAACAAGGCCCCAAGACTGACACCAAAACACAAACATGCTTCTTCACAGATTGGATAGCTGCACAATGTTGTTGCCAGCAATATTTATCACAATGCTTAAGAACACAGCAATACAATGACTATCCTCCTGAAAACAGCAATATGAGGTATTATAGTAGATGCCGCATGTATGAAAACATGCAATGTGCACAGAGCATAACTACAATAAAAATTAATCCAAAAGTGGACGCACTGCCACCATGCAAAGAGAGGTCCCTATGAAAGGAATGTGAGCAGGACAGAAGTTGTGCTTAGTAGAAAATGGTTAAGAAGGAGAGTGAACAGAAAGAATACCGAGAGCAAAAAAAAGAAAGCGGGAGATGGGGAGCGAGAATGGATGCAGCCTGGAGGCACCTGCCTTCCTCCCTCTCGAAGAGCAGCAGCAGGTCGCCTAGGCTCTCGGGCCAGTCCACGGTGGCGTACATGCCACGCAGCAGGGCCTTGCGGTAGTGCTTGTCATCACCAAAGGTCCTGCGGCCAAAAGATGGCGGGTTCACGCATGCCCAATTCAAGTGAACTGCCTGCCATCCACACTAACCCGCACATCAGCTGATGGTTCGGCTTATTGGGGTTTAACGTCCCAAAGCGACTGAGGCTATGAAGGACGCCGTAGTGAAGGGCTCCGGAAATTTCAACCACCTGGAGTTCCTGAACGTGCGCTGACATCGCACAGCACACGGGCCTCTAGAATTTCGCCTCCATCGAAATTTGGCCGCCGCAGCCAGGATCGAACCCGCGTCTTTCGGGTCAGCAGCCGAGCGCCATAACCGCTGGGCCACCGCGGCGGGGCGCACATCAGCTGATAAGGTTGTTAAACTCCATGAGGTAAACAGATCTTTTTGCCATGACAGCACACCCCACTTGTTCCATGCTTCAACCTAGCCTGGGCCATTTTCCAGCCAGGAGTGATGCTATTTCAGCTCAGCATTAATTGCCTCTGGTACAGATATTACCCCGTTTTATTATGATGATGATTAGACAATCACCGGGCCATGCAAGTAGCCCTCAATGAAGACTACGTCGACAAATCAGATATCAATAGTGCAGACTGTCAACATCTGGTCACGTCACGACACACGACTCTACTGTAGGTTGCTAGCATTAGCAAAAGTCAAGGGCAGGAGCACAGTGACAGGTTTCGCTGAGTTTAGCGTGATAG